>NC_081833.1:65581144-65881560 GCF_030867095.1 Alligator mississippiensis | reverse complement strand
CTATAAGTACATACAGGGTGTGCATCACTATCTGGGAGAACACCTGGTCACCACAGCACCCCAAGGAATAATGAGGTCCAACGGTTTCAAACTCCTGCAAGACCCTTTTAGGCAGGACATTAGGAAAAACTTCTTTACCGTCTGAGCCCCCAAGGCCTGGAATAGACTCCCTCCAGAAGTGGTACAAGCACCTGCTCTGGGATCTTTTAAGAAACATTTGGGTGATTATCTTGCTGGGATCCTTTGACCATAGCTGACTTCCTGCCCCTCGGGCAGAGGGCTGGACCCGATGATCTTACGAGGTCCCTTTCAGCCCTATTGTCTATGAAATCTATAAAATCTGTGAAATGTAAAGTGCTGCACCTGGGGACAAACAATCCCCTGCACACCTACAAGCTTGGCAATTCGGATCTGACCAGCACTGCGAATGAAAGCAACCTGGGGATAATAATTGACGGCAGTATGAACATGAGCCAGCAGTGCGATGCTGTAGCCAGCAGGGCAAATAATACTCTGGTGTGCATCAGTCAATGCATCTCCAGCAAAACCAAGGAAGTGATTCTTCTGCCCTACTCGGCTTTGGTGAGACCACAGATGGAGTACTGCATTCAGTTCTGGGCGCCGCACTTGAACAAGGACGTGGAAAAGCTCAAGAGAATCCAGAGAAGGACCACCTGTATGATCAGAGACTTGCATGGCAAGCCATGTGAGGTAAGGCTGAGGGACCTGGGACTCTTCAGCCTGAAAAAGAGAAGGCTGAGAGGGGACTTGGTAGCAGGTTACCACTACATCAGGGATGTACAGCAAGGACTCAGTGAACAACTATCCACCAGGGTACCCTTTGGGAAAACCAGGAGCAATGGTCACAAACCCCTGGAAGATCATTTCAGACCCGACATTAGGGAAAACTTCTTCATAACCAGGATGTCCAGACTGTGGAATAAGCTCCCTCCAGAGGCGGTGCTATCACCTACCCTGGAAATCTTTAAGAGGAGACTGGATGGTCACCTTGCTCGGGTCATCTGACCCCAGTTGTCTTTCCTGCTTGGTGAAGGGGGACTGGACCTGATGATCTTCCAAGGTCCCTTCCAGCCTACATTCTATGAATCTATGAATATAGGAGGGTGGCAGAGAAGGCTTACGTTAGGTTCCTGCTACTTTTGCACTCCTGGACTGGAAGAACCCAGTGGCTGGGCTGGAACCTCCATAAAAGCAATTATAGCTAAAGCATCTGTACCTTCTACTGCTGACAGCCCTCCCGGAAAAAGAATCCTCTGTTCTTACTCTGTGCGAGCATTTTAGGGCCCCAACAGGTGCTGAAGATGAAGGAGACACTGTCTGGAGCATCTATCATGCTTTACTTAAAGTGCTATAAATTAGAGTGGGACTGAACAGAACAGAACACATGTGCGCTGTTGGGGGGGGGGGGTAGAGGGGGGGTTGGAGCCTGCCTGCATTGGCCAAGTATAGCAGCTTGGGAGTGCTGTCACATGCCTCCCAGCATGCCCCATGACTGCCGGAGAATCCCGAGCATGACCAGATTTGCATGCCATCCCTGATTAGCTGCATAGCACAGGGGAACAGCTTGTTTGTTGTTCCCCCCCCCCCCCAACTTCTGCTGCTCTTCAGTGAGAGTGAGCTGCTCTGTCAGGGACAGTGAACCCTGGTGCAGGGACCTAGACCCCAGCCCCTTCCCCGCAGCCATCCTAGCTGTAGCAAGCCTTAGTTATAATTACTTATAAAGCTATATGTCTTATTATAGGAAGTTTAAATACTTTGTTAATAGCTTATATAAGCTTATTTCCTATAAACACCCCAAAAAACAAACGCTTCTGATTCCACTAATAGTCCCAACCAATATATCCAATTCCAACTGCCTGTTTCTCCAGCCTATTAAAATGGCAAACTTTTGGGGGCCTAAGACTTTCCCTTTGCTGAACAGAGACTAAAATGGGGCCTTGGTCTTAGCTGGAACTACAGTAATACAAACAATACTATTACTGTCTCTTGGTGCTAAATGTACTGGCTCTAATTTGACAACAGATGCGATTTCTTGTATTTTACTTTACAAATGCACCCAGTTTCTAAGACTAGTGGTCTGGGAGCATGCAGAGTAAAATGGCACACACTAGCAGCAGTGTCCACTAAGAGAATCATCTCCAAAACCCCCCACTGCTTAAAGCTCAACCTCATCTATCTAAGCATCCTTCCCTGCCAAGTAAAACCCTGGTGTCTGCTTTAAATGATTTATGTAGCATCTGTTTACTCATATGAAAACAATAAAATGTAAGTTTAAGTCCATGTATATTTAGATCAGCACCTGCCCTCAGTTCATCTGTTATTCTAGCAAATATGTAGCGTCTTGAATAAAATCATCAAGAACCATTAATTCACAAAAATAAGCTTGCAAATGTTACAAATATTGTACTGGCACTGTGTCTTGTTTCAGATGATTTTGGATGAAGGAAGAAACACAAATACTTTGCCTGTGGACAATGTCTTTTCTTGTCTGTATGACATAGTAGCAATGGGAATTGCAAAACATGCCAATGGTTAACATTAAATGCCTCACACTGCATAATAATTAGAGAGCAGGTTGCCTACAAGACAGATGTTTAAAAAAAAAGAGAGAGCAGGAAGGAAATAGCAAATATACTAATAATTACATTAAAAATACTATGTTAATATATTAGCTTGCAAAGTCAAGGTCTTGAAAGTTACAAAAAATCTTTATTTATGATTGTCTCTGCAACCTGAATCCAACCCCCTCGTGAATCCATTCCATGCAGGACTCTTGTGGAAAAATTGTATGTGATTAAAGACTGTATTATAAATCATACATAAAAGGGGGCCAAATTAAGGTTGCTCTGGCAATTGAAAATCTGGCATTTCCGAACTCTCAAGTGCTCAACTGTGCAATCTAAATAATGCTCATTTACATATTATGTATGTAATTTCCTAGATTTTGTTAAAGCAAAAAGAAAAAATAATTTCTATTATATCCATCTGTGGCAGCCTATATATTTTGCAACATCAGTTGGGTATAAATGCTGAACCTCAACACTTGCACAAATTGCAACTACCCAAGTGATAGAATTAATACACTTGCTATAGTTAGAAAAGCACAATGCCAAAGAGGGATCACTGGATCCATGTGCTTATTTTCAAGAGCTACTTGGGAGACCCTGATCCATTCTTTATCCCACTATGGGAGTAGGAGAATCACCAGTCCATCTATACTGGAAGGTACAATTACAGAGAGAAAGTTCTCTCTTTTTCTTCCCTTCACCAGGAGACTGAAAGGGCAGTGATGATGGTGGATCTGGGTGGGGTGGGGAGTGTAGGGGGGGTTGGGGATTGCACTGCCAGTTATGCATCAGAAACGTGAACAGTCCACTGGGGCCATAAGCAAATTCAAGGGTGCAACCAGTCTGATTACCTGCACTCTAGAATATCCCTATAGCTTCACTAGAAGCTCCCAGATGTTTTTATCACCAAGCATGCCATTGCTGGTGC
This sequence comes from Alligator mississippiensis, assembly GCF_030867095.1. Taxonomy (NCBI): domain Eukaryota; kingdom Metazoa; phylum Chordata; order Crocodylia; family Alligatoridae; genus Alligator; species Alligator mississippiensis. The sequence continues at coordinate 65,878,044 of NC_081833.1, read as the reverse complement.
TTTAGTAATAAAGAACCTGACTTCAGAATATTCATGATTACCATATTTCTTCTCATACCACCACCCCCACAACACACCTCCATAAGCCAGGCACCTTGTTTTGAGAAAGTAGACTGAAGAAATAATAATGTTTCCAATTATGGCTGAATCCTGAATGTCGGGGATCCTGACTATTATGGCTGTGAGACTGTTTACTGGAGCTCTGGTCTATAGCATGAACTCTGCTTCTCCCTCCCTGAAGCTGCCCGAGGGAAGACCACGTCAGGCATTTTGCAGCAACATTTCCCTACTCTTATTCTTCCAGGCTTCTCTTCCAGAAAAGGAAAAACAGCTTCCCCTGCTTAAGACATGCATCGCAGTTTTGGAGGGCTGATTTTTTGAGAAAAGTTATACGTGGTATTTGAGTAAATACAGTAGTTATTATTTTGGCAAGAAGTCATAATTTTCCAAAGGCCAGAGAAGGAAAATAGCAATTTTAAGAGAAGAACAGAATCCTGTGAGAAAAGAAGAAGTTGAAATAATCTTTTATAATGGAAATGATGTAAAGTAAAAATAAAAGCTGCTAACATAATCCATAGCACACTGAAGTCAAGGGGATTCCCACCACTTAAATTAGCTTTGGGTAGTGTGTGTCTGCTGTGTGAATTCAATTTAACACATAAAGCATATTAGCTGAAGTGTCTATATTTCAGATTATCCCAGGTTAATCTAAAATTGTGGGTTTTATCTTCCATGGGCATTACTACTCTTATTTCTCTTGTTGAGCCTATAACATATTAGCTCATGACAGGATGACCTTATAAAATAGCTTATATTTATTCTGCCAAGCAAGTTCGTTTGGGGCTGATTTTTTCAACAAAACTTTTTTTTTAATCCAGTCTGCAAGACCGGGGTGCAAAACCCACAGCCTACAATGCAATCTCGTGGTCCCAATCATCAACCACTTTTTAAACCACTTTGTTAAACAAAAAAGGATTTGAAAGACAAAAAACTGTGGATCCTGCGTCTTCATGCTTCTGCGCAGATGCCTGCCTGTGTAGTTCCACTTCCCACTTACACACCTGCTGAGCCCTTACTTCCAACCAGAGTAGATCCCATTAGTGGTAGCTGTCCACTGAAAACTGATTTTTGAAAGTGCCTCTCAAAGTCAACGCTGTACACCGCTGCTCTCTGGACATGTCATGCTCTAGACTTCAGAACCAGGTTGGCATACATTAAAAGTCCCCCTCTCCTTTTTTGGTGCTACCATGGTTGTTCTGTAGAAGCAGCTCTCAGTAAGGGCAAAGGAAATCAAACAATTGCTAGACTAAAACCAAAGGATAACTAGAGAACACTCTCCATCTAAGAAATATCTTTTCAAATAAAGGTTTGGGGTTTTTTTGGTTTTACCTGCAACTGGGCTCTTTGTCTCGATTAGGTAGACTATGATGAAATAAAAGACGGACTCAGAGAGGATCACTTAAGGCAATCTAGCAGGAACACAACGCACACCAAGTTTGAAATGCTAGCTCAGGGCTTCACTTCTATCCACAAGAGTCTGGGTGTCTTACAGAACTAGTGAACTGAGGAACTGGAACAAGGAAAGAGATTTTTTATGTGGCTCTTAATGATTCCTCTGGCTAATTCAGGAATGGCACTGACAGTCTCCAGGGGAAACAGCTTTTTAGCTGCTGGCATGATGCTCTGAAATAAAACCCTTGTTGGAAGTTATGGAAGGGAAATCCTTCAGGCCATGAGAGTTGCTTAGTATTTCTCCCAGGAAAGAGGAAAGCTATAGCTCTAAATTTGTTATTAGTGCCCTTGATTCAACAAGGTATTTCGCTGGGGCTTAGAAACATGCTTAAGTACTTTGATGAATCAAAGTCTACATGTGGAATTTACTAAAATATTTTACTTAATTTTTCACTTGCAATATACCTCAATGGCTGACACAATTATTGCATTTAACAGAGCTAGTCTTGCTTTAAATGGCTTATTTCTGCAGATAAGCAGAGTATGTCACATCTAAAGATGAAACTGCACAGCCTCTTTCTGCCCATTAACAGAAAAGCAAAAACCAGCAGTCTCAGAATCTGTGAACATTGCCATGAAGCACATACAGTATTACCAAGCTGGAGAGAACATAACATTTTTTAGAAATAAGAATCTTCAAGAAATAAAACTGAGCATACCCTTTCTGGTTATTTTCCCACCAAGACTATTTTTTTTCCCATGACAGTTCCCACTCATATTTATTATACACATACGCTGCATCCTAACAGTGGAAAACTGGGTGTCTCAAGCATGCCCCTCAAATGTTCCTCATTTCACGAACTATCACTCTTTTTGGTCCAACCATTACCTTTTGTCCCATCTTTTACTGTTGATTGCTTTTAACCATAGAGAAAAGGAAACCTCAAACTGTAAGCCTAGTAACTTATTACACTAACAGAATTAATATTACCATAGCTCACATTTTGGCATTCATCATCATTGTGAAGCACAGTCACAGAATGGTTAGGGCATCTGACAATGGCTCCTCAGACATGAACTCATGCGCTGCTTTGGACTGAAATCAAAGGCTGCCTCCAGTTGACCCAACTGAAGTGGGTAGGTAGTGATCTGGGCTGGAGAGTTAAGGGGAGCCAGAATGATACTACTCATATCACTTCTGTGTGTGCTATTGGCTATGAAAATGTTATGCCTTCACCATGCTCCCTGTGGGAGACTAAGCTTAGGTGAGCCTTGACATTAAATATTGCATTTTATCATTGGGCCTTGGAAGAGATACAATTTCAAGACTTGATCATGATGCATGCATCCTTTCACCCTAACGGTTCTCCTGTGACCTGCATTGTGAGATTTGGAAAGTTGTTGCCTTCTGTGGCCTACGGGAAACATGTCAGTTGCTAATCCAACTCATGTAGACAGGTGCCTGTATCACAAAAGCTACCCTCGTAATTAGGGGTCTTCTCAACTCAAGGCAGCAGCCAGTTGATTTCACAGGTAGATCACAGGGCGACTGCTATTTTTGAGGGCTTATTGTGGCAGGGCCTCCCACCATGCCTCTTTTTGGCTGAAGGGCCTTAGTGGTGTAGACTTATGACTTAGACTGATCTCGCTGTGTCCTTAACTGAGGTGCCATGCTGAAAACCTAGGGTGCCGTGTGCACAATAGTGTGCAGCAGCTGCTGAGGGTCGTGTGAAGTTACAGTGTGCTGTGTGCAGTTGTGATGTAAAAGGTCTGCTGGAGAGAGGGTCAAAGTGTGTGTCAGTTTGTGTGGTGTGTGCTTGAGAACTGAGCACAACTTGAGATCTTGGTGTGTCTGTCTAGCTCTTGGGAAGGGTCTGGTGTTTGAGAGACAGCTGAGGGAAGAGAGCTTGAGGCACGGGTGACTGGTGCCTCCCGAGTCTGGGGGGCGGGCACCAGATCAACCTGCATGCACCCCCTACATGTTGTCAATGGCTTGAGGTGTGCTGGTGTGTGTTTCTGAGTGCTTGAACTCATGCATATGCCTGAAAGGTAGTTTTGTGATTGGAGTTATCCAACATGGACAGAGTTCAGTTGGTACTACACTATCACCTCCTAGGATGGCACCATTCATAGTCCTGGGTTTCCCTATCTTGCCCCCAGTTGTACTTGCTTGTAGTCACAAGGTAATTATCACCCTTCGTTCCTTTTGTTGTTATAGGTCTGTAAGTCTTGTGTGTTCCCCTGCCTGTAATAATACAAATAATAGGATCTAGTGTATATTTAGTACAGTAAGATGTTTTAAAGATAGTGTAATAGATTTTGTAGTTTTCCAGTTGTTATTGTTGTTTGCCATTATAGTGTTTAATAAACCATTATAGTTCGTTTCAGTTATAATTCATCTGTGAGGAGTTATTAAGTTGTTCATTAATTTTGATTTAGTGTCCTCACAGAGCAATCTGGGTATCGATGCTGGAGGGCTGGATTGTGCTTGCTAGCCTTCACTCCCTACCTTTTACTTGGCCGGTGAGGCATATATGCTCAGAGTGTTATTGCCCCTCGTTATCTGCTGTTTAATTGTTGTTTCCAGCCAACAGTAGCCCCATCTCCCATCACTGCTTGGTGAAGAGGGCTGTCCATCATATAGTTCCACTTTCTGCTGCTGACTGGTGTTGAGGGGAAGGGCCACAGGACAGGCAACCCTCTCAGCCAATCAATGGTGAGAGGCCGGGGCAGCAGACATCTTGCCCGCTCTGGTTCGCACTGGCAGCCCCTTTCGTACCAGGCTGCACAGCTGGAAGAACTGCTGGTTTCCACAGGGGAACCAGCATTTTATTTTTAGTAAGTTTTCTTTTTTTTTCTCCACAGATTTCACAGAACTCACCTGATTTTACAATTTTCACAAAAATCTACGCAATCACAATTTGGATAGGTCATCATTGGCACTAAGAGCTAGCCATATTGACAAGGGAAGATGGACCATTCTGGCAGCACTAAAGGTGGTCTCTACAGATAAGAACTGAAACTCATTTATCGAGCAGTGTTGGGAAGCTAGTGCCCTTGTAATATATCTGTTATATAGTCACATGGAAGTTTCCACTTAATTTTTCATACTGTCACACTAGCCCTTTTCATGAAAACTTAAAAAAAAAAACAAAAACAAAAACCAAAAAACAGTTCATCAAAAGCAAAATGACATTTTTGGATCAACATATGGGCTAGAAATATACATACGTATAATGTTTCCTCAAAGAATAAGCTTAATTATATCTTCCAATCTTTTAAAAAAAAATTAGCGAGACTCTGGAAAAATGTGGCAAGAACAATTGCTACATAATAATTATAAAGGAGATGTCCAGACATTTGAATGCAAAAACAAAAACAGGCTCTAATCCTTCATCATTTTTGCCCTCCTTTACTCTTCTCTTTGCTCTTCTCAAGAGCAAAACCTACATCTGTTAAGACTATACTATATAGCGCAACCCTGCAAGGTGCTATCCACACCAAAGAAGCGTATTCTGCACCAGTAACATCAGTAAAGGGCATACAGCATGTTTTAGAAGGTGCGCAGCCCCTGGCAGAAGTGCACCCTTTTGATGTAAGCATGGTTGGAACCCAGGGCCTTATTCTGCCTCCTGTTAAGTACATTATGTATTGAGGAATGTAATGGATCATATCCCAGCCTTCCTGCTCTACCCTGCTTTGCACCACTCCAGCTGCACAAACAGACGTGGAAGCAAGGGGGTGTTGGGAGGGATGCTAGAAGGGCATGGCAGACTACTGCTAGACTCAGGGTATCCACAGCTGGTGAAATGGCTTGTTGGATCATTTTTTAGCACCAACTGAGGCTCTCTAAACTGGATGAAAGCCTGAACACCACTTATTTAGCCAGACCCAGGATTGAGGACAAAGGAGCATGAAAGTAACTAAAAGTCACTTAACTGAGGAAAGTTGTATTCTTTGCAATGTTATATAGAAACAAGAAACTTTGACATTTTGCACCTGTGTCCTCTTTTAGGAAATGCCATCAGACATCAGTAAAATGATTTTTTACGCTCTCTCCATGCTAAAGAGAATCAAATGCCTTGCCCTTATTTACAACTGTTATATTATAATAAGGCATCTCCTTTAGATTGTATCTATTTGAATATTGGCCTAACAATAAATAAACGCTCCCTGAGGTTATATCAGAGGATTCCTTTGAAACCATCATTTTAACAGATCCATATAAAATATGGTGTGCTTTGTTTGTTGGCTTTGCAACAATATTTAACTAAGAGAAGTTGTCCTCAGAGCTATGTTCATTCCTGCTGATAATGCTGATAGAAGACACATAAACAAGAAAACAGCCAAAACAGGAACACTCTATGATTTACACTATGCACTATGCACCATTAGAAACAAGCAAAAAGCATGGGGGAATTAATGTCTGCCATAAAATCAGGTAGGAAAATAAATTGTAGTTTTGGCTTCTGGGAGCTTATTAAAAATAACTAGGAAAAAACCCTATATTAGCGTATCATTAAGGTTGCAGACAAAATCCCAAACCTAAGGTTCCAGGAGCAATGTTAGTTTGGCAGCATTTCAAGGCTTCTGCGTTTCATGACACGGATGAAAAAAAAAAAAAGAGTAGAATATAATAGTATGAATAAAAACAGAACAAGAAGAAAAACAGCAATAAAAATATGTCATGTATGTAATATGCCCAGATCCGACTTTCAATAATTTTGGCTGAAAACTTTTAACAGTGCATTAACATAGTAATGAATCCCTCAGTGCAAAGCCTATGCCAAAGGACTGCGAACCTGTGCACTTTCACACTGATTTCCTTCAATTCATGGAAGTGTATACAATTCAGACCCTAAAGCCCATCAGGATCATTATATCTGCATGCAGATATATTTTGTAACTTTAATTATAACAGTATGATCAAGCGGTACTAAAATAACAGAAGCAAATTAACTAAATAGAAGTGAGAAAATAGATTGAAACTTAAATGGAAATATTTATAGTGATAGATTGAACAGTTGAGACCAAATATTATTTGTTTTGTCATACAAGCATCCCATGGACTTCAATAGAACTACTGTATGCATAAAACAAGCATGATTTTTACCTTTTATCTGTAGTTAAAAAGAAACTGTATGTATGCAGTGGTCTCACAGAGCATACAAAGCAGCCCAATATAGCACTTTACTTGTGATCTGTATTTCCTCATGTAAAATGTCTGAGACTCCGAATACTGACTTTTCAAACGCCTGTAGGAAAAGCCCCAAGACATCATTTCTCTCTCTCTGCTGTTCCCCTCGAACAGGTAAATTTAAATTTTGTCTCTATGCCCACTGAAATCAAGGGGAAATTCCCCTTTACTTCAGTTGTGGATTAGGCCCTTAAGGTAAAGACCTTTTTTATCATAGAGAGGATCATGAGAACATATGGCTTTAGAGAGAAAAGGAAGTGGAGGAATTCAGGGAAGGATTCTCAGAGATTTGAGAGGCATAGGGAGGATCCATGGAGACAGGAGGAGCTACCTACAGAAAGAGCATTAATCTGACTGTTTGTCAGTGTAGCTCCTTTGAGTCTGAGGTTTATTATTGAATTATTCAGTATTGACTCAAGGAATAAAAAATAAAAGGCTTTTGTCACTTTCAACCCCCTTCTATGCACATCTTATGTTTTTATCCCCTGCACTGTATCCATAAACCACAACCATAACCCATAAACTCAGTATCCTAGAGTTTGCCTGAAAATGCCTCTTTATTAAACTGGGCCCAATCCCATTTAACACATCACAAATTAGACGTTATAGGTTTATCTTGGGCTACACTATTCTGGCACGCAGGAGCTAGGAGTACGTGCCCACACATTTTATTACAGTGTGCAGTTGCCTAACATTTCTTAACTTTATTGTGCACTTCATTGTGAATTCGCCTATTGTCTCCAATGAAAGAACAGTGACATTTGATACACCACAGATTTCGTAGCACATCTGCCATGGAATTGGAAATGCATGCAGAGGAGGCTAAGAGCATGCAGCTGTGTATATCAAGTAAAAGTTCTTTCTAACTAATCAAGTCTGTGGGGATAGCATGCAGTGTCACAAGACATATCCCTCCACAGCTGAATGAAGTTGTCAGCCACTGGAAGGTCTGCTACTGCTGTCAGTGGTGCACTGTATCCTGGTCGTCTAAAGCTAAAGGCAGTACCTTTGGACCCGTGCTCACCCTATCACACCTCTGCCAATGTATGTGAATCAAAAGGAACAGATGGAAAACCAATGGAAAACAACAAGAACAACAACAGTGTGCCGGTCTGACGTATTTGTATTGTTTTCAACAAGCTCAATTTGTGTAGAAGAGCAACTCCATTTAGCTCACGGTTTATGGGACTTTGGAACGTGGCTACAAATGCTTTAAATTGTATTCACATGTGCACAGAACTGAGGTGAGAATATCTGTTATTAAATGCAACAGCAAAACAGTGAATAATGAGAATGTGTACAGCATTTTATGAGCATTAAGTGATTCATCCTCACGATACCCTCCTCAGGGCTAGGCATACACATCCCTTGTCACAGATGGGGAAACTGAGGCAGGCAGGACTTGTTTAACTTTCTGACCTTGCCCATATAAAGCTGATGTCAGCATTCTCACTAACTTCAGCAGTGCACCCTTGCTTCAGTAAAATAAGTAAGAAATAAGATTAGAACCAAGACTTGCTCTCCCCCCATCCTTTACTATGATCTTTCAGTAAAAGCAACTTGTTTTACTATAGCCTATTTCATTTGGAAAAAAGGCATTAAAGCCTTCTTTTACTTTCTCCCTAAAATCATTGTCATGTGCTAGGAAGAATGCATTGGAAAAGTGCAGTTATTTATGGACATTGGTCCAGAATGGCAATGCACAACAGTGCTTGATTTATGTGCAGCTGCGCTGCAACAACTGTAGTTCTGTCAGCATTTTAGAAGCCTGATTTAAGAGATCTATAACTTGCATATCTTAATTTATATACCCTGCATGACAGTTTTTATTTCAATTGAATTCTATTTTTAAAAGTAATTTGAATCTTTTCATTGATTTTTGAAACTGGTTTCAATATTGTATTTCATTTGCTTTATACACAAGCTTCGGTCCCATTAGTGCAACCTAAAATACATCCTGCAAGGTGATCAGTTCCTTAAAACTTACTGAAGCGAACAACCCTTATCTTGAAAAGTGATGGCTCCTTGGGACTAAATTTTTAAAGGACTTGAAATTGGCATTAGAAATTGCTTATCTTCATATAATTTATATGTTGGCAAATCTTCATATTTGTATTTATTGATCAGAGCACAAAGCTACCCGAACTTTACATATGTCAGTCTCTTGGTTTATTCTTATATAGCAACTGCACAGACAAAAGCTTTGTATAACATTTGAACTATAATTAAGATCACCTTTAGAATTTTTCCTCTGAGGTGACTGGTTTTAAACCTTCTGATAGCATCACACACCTTCTGATTATTCGGTAAAACACAGGCACGTTAGGAATATAAATGGTACTCATAATATGTAAAGAAGGTGAAAATAAATAACATGTATAGTAAACCCAGCAAATGGGACAGCATGCCAATGTTTCATTTTCTTACTACAAATGTCAAGACTTCATGGCCACGTCCACATGAGCGTGGGCGTTTGTTTCCCCAGGGACAAGAAGCAGCGGCACACCTTGTGCCGTTGCTACTTGTCCCCAGGGAACGCTTGTGCCACGTGTGCTCTGGTGCATGGCAGGTTACCCCGGGTGGGGTATGGGAGTATGGGGCCAGCACTGGACTGGCCCCAGCAGCCTTACCTGGCGTCTGGGGGTCTGCCAGGGATGCAGCCATGGGGATCCTGCTGCTTAGAGCCTGGCTGGAAGCCAGAATGTTGCTCCAGCTGGCCAGGCTCCAGTTTTGCATGGCACACACTGCCCCCACATGCTTTTTATTATTATTATTATTATTATTTTTGCATGGGTTTTCTTGACACTGGGATCTCCAGGGATCAAAAAACCTCCCCACACTGCTACCCTGCAGTGCAGAGAACAGCTGAATGTATGGTATGGGGCACAGCAAATGTGTCTGTGGCGCCATCTACCACATAGCCATGCTCATTTGGACATGGCTTACATTTGCTCACTGTAGGGTGCTCAATAGGGTCATTCAAATAAAGCATCACAAAGTACTTTCAGGTGAATGATAAGGTAGTAAGGCTCTTGACGGAGGAAACCACATAAATGAAGGAGTAACCCCCAGCTGTGCACAACTCTGTGGTATGGTCAGACTGGGAAACAGAGAGAAATGGGACAAGTGAAAAAGGGACTAGGGGGATTGTAGGTAGGAGGTAGACTAGATCTATTGGGAGGTGGCTTTTTAAAATTAGAATCTGAGATGGAAAGGAAACTAGTGAGGATGAGAGAGAAAACAAATGTTTAAAATACCATTTTAAGTTGGCAAAGACTTAAAAACCTGTCCCAGATGCAGTGTATCTACAAATCTTACTGATTTGGATGGATCCTGTGGGTGCTCACATCCAGCAGGAGATCGAAGAAAATAAAAATAAGGGTAATTTTCTGGCTATCGTGATACAAACAGACAAGGATTACTAGGAGGCAATTACTTTGGTTTAGATTAAACCTGAGAATCCTGGCCTTAGCAGTAACTTCCACTTTTCACATTCTTCCATCTGGGATCACGCAATCTTCTAATTACACAACAGTCACCGCAAATGGATTATTGCAGCATTGTAGAGTAATACATTCTATTCAAAATCCCAGAAGAAGAGGGTATAATGTCTTTATTAGTTTTACCTTACATTCCCCCCCCCCCCCCGTTTCTATTCACTAATGCATTTGAACAATGTGGGAAATTAAATCCAGAACACAGTGCATTATAAAACACTAAGCTCTGATTTACACCAAAAAGCAAAACCCCCACAAAATTCAGGCAGTCTTAGCTCTTAGTCTGAGTTCCTTAAGGAGAACTAACTGAAGATGAGAGTGGCTGTCTTAACTCAAACTATTCTTGTTCGTCTGTGTAAGCATTTTGCACGTACAGGGTCTCATCTTTGTTTCAAATGCAACTAGATGCGTTTAATGTGGAAAAATCTTTCAACATTAGAGATAAGTGCCAATAAACTTGCTACTGACCTATAGCTAACAGAATATCCCTATCCTTATAAGGTTTTTTAATACAGTTGATGTAAACTGATATAGCTTTGATTGACGTCAATAGAGCTATGTCTCATTACGTTATCTGGCCCAAGATTTAGGGCACAAGCTGGTCACTTCACGGAATCCGTTTAAAGAAAACATTTGGCAACAATTTTTGTCACATTTGGATGAAACAAAATGATGGTGCATCTTAACTCTTTGTCTGCTTACATTTTTATGCATGTTTTAGCATCCAAGGCAAAGCTATAATAATGTCTCTGGCTATTCAGAGGAAACTGAAGGTTAATGATATGTTACAGTATTTATGACTATTCCAAAATAGGTCAAACATTCACTGAGAAGCAGATATTTATTTTCTAAGCAAGCTTCATGATGAATGCAGATGGCATGATCTCTCCTAAAGCAAGTGCAATTCCAAATAACTGATTGAGAGTAATGTAGCCGTGTATTGCCTGTTGTATGTAGTACACTTTCTTCATCCCTTTGTGTTTTGTTTTGCTCAAACCTATGTGAAATCTCAGAGCTTTGTGTAGCCAGACACCAGGTGAGAAGTCATCTTAAAGTGTATCGACCCTTTTGAATACTGAATGTAAAATAGAAACATGTTACAAATAGCAGATTTGGGGAAAAGTCTTCGGTTCAGCGAAACTAAGTATTCTGCCTAATTGCATTAAAGGAACCCTGCATCTGTTCCCATTTCTTTATCATCAAAAAATAGAAGAGATGTATTTTCAAAGTAGAAATTAAGTCTGAACAGACTGTTTCCTGAAATCACTAAATCCTGTATAAAAAAACAAACAAACAAAAAACAAAAAACCCAAGCCCAAACTGTCATCTATAGAGGGATTATATTCCAAACTAGTTGTACCTAAGAGAAGACGCTTTCTATTAAACACAGATTTACAGGCATTAGGGAATGTCTGAGTTTGCTAGTTGAGTCAAAGCATTGAACACCATCTAAAACTATACTTTTTCTTATGTTCTTATTTTTAAAAGGTGACTTACCCGGCCGACTAATATTGGTTCGGGTCCAGAAAACTCTTCCAATACAAACATTTGATTCCATACCCAGCCCCTCTTTGAACGATTCAAAACTCTCTGTTCTTCACTGAGGCCATTTAGTTCCATACTGGATCCACTTGGCAATACTTGAGATTGATTCATTGGAGCCATATAAATGGAAGGAAGGACAGTAATCCATAATATTATTAATGGAGTCCATGTATCCATAAGCATTTCCGTTAGTCTTTCTGGCATTGTACCACAAGCTAAGCAAATCATCACAGAAATGAAACAATTACTTTGCTTTCCTCCAGACTGTAGCCATCCAATTCATCATGCAGTACAGAATATTTACTTACAGCTCCTCCATGTGTTTACAGCACAGTAAACATAAATAAAAACTGCTTAGATTATAAAAACATGATCCATTGGGTTTTCTTGTCATTAAAGATTTCTGGAAAAAGAAAAAAGAATGGCAAGTTAGTTGTACAGAACTTGGGAAGGCATTTTGTAAAATCTTAGAGATAGATTAGATTTTTTCATCCTAGAAACAAGCCAACAATCTAGTTTTAGAGTTGTCGCAAGTAATATAGACATCTATTAAATGGTTTTTAAAACAACAACTAAGGGATGGAATCTCCTACTTTTTTATCCTGGATAATACTTTTTTTGAAATACTATTTTCTTCATGATCAAGTAAGGGACTTGCCAGAGTGAAAATTAAACATTAAAACCTGGACCTGCATAAACGTTCACTTTCAACCAGAGCAACAAATCCACTGTTTCTTCTTCTTACTCTAAATGGCCTCCACTCACTCTCTTTGAATCATTTGAGGACACTTAGACCACTGCAGGATTAAATCCTGTGTTTCAAAAATCCATAGCACTAGATCAAGATGATTATTTTATTTGCAAATGCCCAAGGCTGTTCTCCACCAAAGTTTATTTTAGTAAATATATAAAATAGTTATGTATATATTTTAAAGAGTAATGTACCTTAACTTTCTTCTACTAGCAGCATGATGCAGCTTAATCGAACCATCAAAATAAAGTAAAAAGCCTCATTTGATTAAAAAAAAAGAATTCTTAACATTCAGATAGCTAAAACCTTGATGTAGCTTTCTAATATAGTGAGGTGAATGAAGGGGGTGCATAGGAAAAGGCAGATGTTCCTTGGCATGCACCTCCTTAGCAAAACACCTTTCAGTTTGGGCTAATTTAACCTGATTGCCTGGCATGTTTTACAGCCTGTACTTAGCTCTGGGATGCCACTTTTAGTTTCCTACTGGTACCCAAAGTAGGCAGTTCAGAAACTAGCTTGAAAATGCCTTCCTAGGTGAACTCCAGAATGCCTCAAGGGTGCAGTCACACCAGAGACCACAATAAAGACTTCAATGAACCTTTCCCACTTCCAGAGGGGGGGGGGAAATATTCAGATTTTATTTCAAGTATGTTTGTATGAGGGCAATTGTAAAGCTCATCCTTCTTGTACCCATCACTTCTTTCCTCCCATTTTATTAGACATCAGGTCTTTATATGTCTTATCTCATTGTAGGCATACCCTATGAAGCAGAAACATGTTTAATACCTTAGGGATTCCTACAGTCTATCCATAAGGATTGGAAAACTTGAAATGCAACAGTAGATTACTTAAAAAGAAACACTAAACACAACTCAAAGAGTAGGGCTTCATTACAGCTACAGTAAATGGCTACAGTTTTGTTAAAAGAGTCCTGATTTTTCACCACTGACTAATTTAGATCCAAACATAATATTATAGGGAACTACAGTACAGGGGATTAGGTGCAGAGGTGCCCATGATCACCGTTGTGTTGTGTATTTTACAGGTGGAGGAAGCAGGTAAGTTCCCGGAGTCATGTGACAATATAGGAATCCTAGTTTCCCAGTTTTTTTAAATAAAAATTTTAGCTTTCGTGGCTGAGGGGAAAAAAAAAACACAACAACTTAAAAGCATGAAAACTAGAGACTTAAAAAATAAAAATACCCACACAACATACAAAGTGAAAGATCAGAGATGTATTAGTTTTTTTTAATATTAATAATTGTTGACACAGCTGGGGAGTTTTTGTATGAAAATTGGAAACTAGGAGACATCTCTTCTTTGCCTTGTTAAGAAAAGAAGAAGAGCTGCTATCAGCCTAAAACCCAAGCAAAGTACCTCAGAACACTGATAACCTAATATTGCGGTCCATCAACAATGCATCAGGAATGAGGTTAAGTGCCCATTACAGCAATAGCTCGGGGGGCCTGGAAACATTGTTTGGTCTCAGTGCTGAAGAATGAGGGAGAAAGAAGGCAAATAATGTAGCCTGCTTCTCCAAAGAGAGTTTGTATGAACCGCTGGGGCCAAGGCAAACCATTTCCTATACAACATCATGATTACCCATTGGGAATAATATGAACAAGAGTGGAAAAGCCAGCTACTCAAAACAGCCTGGGTTGGGACGGAGGCAAACGAGCTATCTTCAGAAGATATTGAAGATAAAGGGTCTGCAGCTACTGATGCCACTTCTTGGCAGATATTAAAAGGGAAATTAGCTCAGAATGTGTTGGGGTGACAATGTGGTAAGTAAAAGGGAAAAGAAAAATCCAAGCTTAAAAAGAAATAGTGGGTAAAATGGTACCTTGGGGATTGTTGGTGGAGGGCTGCCAGAAAGCAATTTTTCTCCTTCTTTGAACCAAAAGCAAAATGAAGTTCAGGAAGTTATGAAGCCCTGTAAACTAGTGCAATGGCCACCCTCTTTGCCCAATATAAGGGGCCAGATTAGGGGCCTAACACTTTAGAGCTGGAGGCCTGTGTTTCTAGCGCTTGGATTAGTGACACTCCCTTGCACTTAAAATTGGCCACAGAAAGGGCCTTTTCACACACCATGGCCTACGAGGTGCACCTGAGTGCAACAAATTGTTCAGATGAACACAAGCTGAGGCCACTGCTGACTTTCATCCGGTTCTAATTTGCACCATTTTTGTCATTCCCTGTACTGAACAGTTATAAAATAAAGCACTTTCCATATTCAAAAGGCTTTTTAAAAACATCAGCTAATTAATCTAATTAAGACAGCACTGCTGTCCCCTCTCACCCCTAAAGATTTTCCTTCCACTGAACTGCTTCATCCTGAGCAAGGATGAAGCAGTTCAATGGAAGAGAAAAATCCTCATGCTGCCGCTGTACGTGCTGTCCCTGTTTGAATGAGGGTGACTAGGGAGAACAGCACATTCGTTTCCTGAGCTGCCAATCTGACCTGTTTGCAAGCACTAAATTCACTTAAACATAAAAACAATCCTGCACTATACAAGAAGCTTAAAGCCATTACTCTTCACACAGTACAGTCAAATTAAGTTCCTATGTAACCATTGCTAATGCATCAAGATTTATTAACTGTGATAGAATTTAGTCTTAGAGTAGCTCCATGGGAGAAGCTTCAGCAATACTTTCAAGCAAACAAAAGCAGCAACCAAAAAGGAAAATTCACATACAACCCACATTTCAATAAACCTAGCTGAGTGAAGCAGGCTAGCAAAAAGTACGGTTAACTTGAACACCAGGCACGTACACGTGCAATATGCTCTTTAGAAGCAGTGGGAAAGTAAAGTTTCCGCATGTTTTTGGCATTTCAGGCAAAAGAATAAATGTGCATCTCAACTGAGTGGGTTTTTATTGCTAGTGCTGTATTGCATGCAAATACATGCAGCTTTCAATAATATCTTCACAGTCAAGACTGAAACTGTTGGAGCCTTTTGCTCTCAGGCCTCATTTGAACTCTGCTGTTCTAATTTAACCAGTTAGTAAAGCAAACTAGATGGCACTTATGGGTGCAGGCCTGTTTTATGGAGAGGCTTTAACAAACATGCAAGGAATGGTTCATCCCAAGAGAACTGACCATGTGTGGGAAGAGATGAAGGCATGTGCATGTGAAGGGATCTTAAGGATCAGCTACAGTACCATTCCTCCCCTGCAACTGTTACTGGTTACTCTACAAGGAAGCTAGCTGCACCCAGTCAGGAAAGAAGGCTGACCTAGTACCTGCCAAAGACTGAGCTGGTTCTCAAGTCAGACCACTTTGATTTGGTTTGAAGTAAGGAGCCATTCAGCAGGGACAATCACTCACAAATGAGGACATATTCCCTTTCTCCTGGGATCTCACACTTCGCCAGCCTATAAGCAAGTGGCGTAGGGCTGGGATGATGGCTGGATGCCATCAGAAGATTCCTCCGTGACACCAGATCCACAGGCTGCCTTGTTATTGTCTGCCGCATGCAGCTACAAGAAGGACCAGAATGTGTTCCTCACACTATACACTTCCACATTCATAAGGATTTGGCTAATTTGTGAATAAATACGCTTAATTTTGAACATCCTCTGAAATTAGGTTTCCTAACATTAGTGCATGTTTAAAAAGAAATTTACAATGATCTTGTAAGATCTCACAGCTCCCTTTAGTATATTGAAGGCATTTCTTACAACTCTCATCAGGGGTTGGACTAGATGACCTGCTGAGGTACCTTCCAACCCTAATTTTCTATGACTTGTTTATGATTCTAATCTAAGAAACTGTACACACACAAATGGACACACATGCAATGCAGTCTTGCTTTCCTGAATGCTTCTGGATGCACAGGCAAGATTGAAAATGTGTTGCATGGTTTAAAAATATATATATATTTTTTTTACTAATTAAGGGATTTTTCACTCTAACAAGTAGACGTAGGGAAATATGACCCTATTTGAGATAAAAGAATTTTGAATAACTGTGTTTCAGATAAGGTTTAACCGTTCCTGTTGGATGGCTGGTTTTTCCCAGCACCTATAGAGAATCATAAGTAGAGCTAAGCAGCTTGTTACCTGCTATAGTAACTGCTCAGCCCTTTATGTGCCAAGATGGTTTGGGACAGGCAGTACCAACCTTCTACCATTTATGCAGCGGTAGCATCAAGAATCAAGCATCATTGCGCTACAGAAAGTCACAAAGAGATAGTCTCATCTTCAAAAGCTTAGTCAAACAAAGTTTGCATTCATTCTATTAACTTCCTTGTTGGCATTACATTATAGTCATACATAGTAATTACCTGACACTGTAATATCGCTCCCAGACCTATCGCCATGAGAAACAGATACAGTATAAGAACCAAATACTATCAGTTTCCTCGCGTAAGTAGGGTCACTGACTTTGTGTAAGCATGAAAATAACAAATTATATTAAGTACACTAAGAAACAATAGTGAATTCACCTGCAGTGTAACACACTTGTGCATGATTTGGCAGCCTACATACATGTAACAACTAGCAGTAATTTTGTTATGACTACTTTGCAATTATATTGTAGCTTTAAAAATGGACTAAAGGTATTGTGGAAGGTGATAGATTTGTAATAAAGATTAATAAAGTTAGTAAAAATAGTTTAACATAAACTGCTCACAGAGAAAGAAATAAGGCAGGCCATAAAAGCTTGAAAAAAAATCAATTTATTTTTAGATTTTTTCAAACCACAAAATGTCTGTCTGGCCAAGTAATCCACTTTATTATAATGCTAGTGCATTGATTTATACCATGATCTCCAGTTGAGGAGAATTTACAGCCACTCTAGCGTGTCTTCACATAAGAATACGTTGAGGGTCCTCTTAAGAACTGCTGCATCCTCTACTTTTAATTTCAGCCTGCATTCAGTACTGCTTTGTTGATCACAGTGATTAGAAGCTACAGATAAGCCTTCTGACCTCCCCCCTTCATTAACGGTGGGACTCATCCATTCTTAGATGATCATTGCTTATTCTGTTTTAAAAAATGTTACCGCATTTAAATAAATTGCACTAGAAACACCAGACAATTAACATTTTGTTTGACATGTTTGTCTAAAGCAAGTTTTTCCGGATACCTCTAAGGCCATTCACAGAGTTTAGAAAACACATTATCCTTTACTCAGCCACTTGGAAGACTAGCTAGGATGTAAAATAGCAACAATGCGATGAGGTAAATGGGACACAAGGAGCCCCAGCTATTTTAGATATGATTATTCACATGCTCTGCAAGGCACTCAACTTCTCTATGTGCCAGTGTGCTTTAAAATACAAAAAGCACAGAAAAAAATTATGGGAGGTGTCCATTCACCAGGTCACCTAAAGATCTCTGGTTACTACTGGATCTACAATGGTTTTGGTATGGGATATACTCCTGGAATCACCTGGCTGTAAAATATCCTGCCCCTGAATTCCACTGAGTTACTGCTAAGAATAAATTAAAGATCTGCCCTGCAGAACAGGTAGAGCTGTAGGTGACAGATTTCACTTGGGTTAGGAGAATATGGGATGGGGGAGTAAAAGCCATGTGATTAACAATAGCTATTATCTTTTGATTGGCTTTCATTAGTAGTAATGAATGACTCTTCTTACTACCCTTTGGCTAAAGATCTGTCTACAGAGCAAATCTACAACCCTTTCTTGGAGGATATAGGTACCCTCATACCTTTCAGAGCCTCTTCTGTTAGTATCAGTGAGCTTATCCTTTCTCACTGTTGCTCTGATTTTTTCACCTGACCACTTCTCCTTCCTTTTGCTTTCCACAGTAGCTACACTATCACTCCTGTTTTCTTCAGCCTTTTTAAGTGCAATCCTTTTAAATTTTTTCTTTAGTCGCTGCAGGTTTTGGTTGCACTGGCAAAACTACCACTTACGTTTCCTAGTCCCATTTCTTCAGGAGTCAGGCACGGTCCTTCTCCATCAATAGTAGCAACATGATGCAAACCCTTCCCACTGTGGGAAGTACAATTATCTCTCCTTCATTGATCCTCTTTTGGTGGCAGAGTAAACTTTGAAGTTTCCAACAGTAAAAAAAGCCTGATACTCCAGTCCTTGTTTGTGTGGATAATCTTTGCTCACAAGAACAGGCCTGCAGGAGAATCTGCCAATTAAAAATCAAACAAGCCACAGAACTATCAAGGCACTTGTGGTTTCAGAATGTCACCTGAATAATTATATCAAGTTTGTCCCAGAAATCAGGCACAAACTCATCCCATATCCTTTGTGCTAAATGGTGTCCACAACCCACTGAATTGATCTGAACTTTGATTCTAAATTGCTTGCATTTATGCTGTAAAAGGCTCAAGCGTGCCTTTAACTATTGCCTAAGAGAGAAACAAATCATAATGATAAATACTAGCTATACTGTCCTTAGTGAAATTATTTATCTGTGTAAATGCTGCACATTTGAGGAGAATTTGCAAGTTTAGGTCCCAGGAGAGCAGCGTTTATGTCCTGCTCTTTTCCACACTGTGAACCAACTTCCTCATCACTAAGGGAAGATCTTACGGCCCTGGCGCTTGATTACAGCTGAGATCACACAGTGCAGCTCAGGAAGAAGGGGGTTCAAGAGTAATTCCTCTTATTCTCGGTCACCTGTATACCCAATCAGTCCCCAAACCCACATTATACCAGTCATATAGCTGCTCTGCATGTCATTAGCTACCAGTGATCCTCTCATTATGTCAATAGGAAGCAGCTTGGCACAGAAAAATAAGGCTTCCTTTCGTTTGGCCACAGGAAGGGGAAGTTATTCAGAAGATCCCCTTCTACAACCGTCATTTTCAAGCTACATCAGCTTGAGGTGTGCTTTGTGAAGGCAAAGCAGTGCCAAACTGCAATTCAGAAGAGAATCTGGTCCAAAAAGATTGCAAATCATGGGTCTAAGTTTGCTTTTCTATATTGGGACTGAATGTTTGCTGCTTTTCAGCCTGGCTTCCCGAATCAAAGAAAAGCAACTTAAAAATAAATAAATAAAGGTTTACCTAATTTGACATAGGGATCAACAGACATGTCTTTACATCTGTCTTCTCAGCTTCTCTGTCCTGGACACACACTCTTAACACTTTATGTTACAGTGTAAAGATATGCTGCCTTAACTTTTTAAGCTTAGTCATGCATTGCAGTTTTTTATAACTTGGGATCACCTGAACAATTCTCACAGTTCTTACACATAGGAACTTTTAAAGAAAAAAAAGCATTCTTCAAATCTGTCTTCTAATACATGGTTAAAATATACGATCATACATGGATACAACACAGACATGGATACGTAGGGTGGGTACAGACATTTGGGGAGGTTAGATTGTATTAAAAATTGTCACCCAATCTAAGTTACCTTGCTCACGTGCAGAGCTTATACTTAGATCCTTAACTAGGATGATATAAGTGTGAACTGTACAGAAGTTCCAGGGAGGTTAGATGGGTCAAAATTGGCTGACCCAGTCTAATTTAACTGTACCTCAGCAGTGCACTAAATTAGACGGGACAGGATTAGACCAATCTAAATGAACTTCTGTACACACTTCAAGTGCAGCCCCACTTGCTAGCACCAGCCCCAAGGCTGCAATCTTTCTCCCCCTCACCAGGCTGTTTTTAAGTCCTGGTCCCTCTCCCCACCTCAAACAACCCACCCTTTCCCCCATGGGCCAGCCATCTCCCTGAGCCTGCCAAACCCCCTGATCTCACAAGGCACTCCCAGTGCTGGTTTTCCACAGTTCAGTAGTGCTGGGAACAGATAGAAATAAATCAGTGGGGAGAGGGACAAGCAGGATTGGGGGGGGAGGGTTGTTTCTCAGGGAGCTGTTCATTTGGGGGTTGGGCAGGGGGCTGACAGGCTAAGAACAGACACTAGTCCGGTAGGGAGAAAGAGCACCCCACTCCTATCAACCCCCCATCCCCCATGCAGAGCCTCTAGTCCTCGCTGATCTGCCTATCCCTCCCCAACCCCGACTTACTTCAGTTGGGCTCCAGGCACTAAGAGTAGTTTGGTGGCTTCAACAGGGGCACAGCTGAGGGGTCCTGCCAACTCCCTCCGATCCCCCCCAAACTCCCTATGGATCTCACTAGCCCCCTAATCCCTCCATCCCCTCCCTGCAAACCCCACTGGAACCTCTGGTCCTGCTCACCCGTCCCCACCTCTGACATACCTTAGATCAGGCTCTGTCTAATCACTGATTTAGATTGGGGGCCATTTTTAACCCAATCTAACCCCCCAAACATAGTACAATATCTGTACAAAGCCATACATAGATATATACAGACACCAGCAGATTTTTCAGTGTGGCATATGGACTTTTAAAAAGTCTGGGAGGTTTAACAGTTTCGCTATTTCTCTGCCTCAGTTTCCCTTAATGAGAAACTTTGTTGATAACTACCTACGTAGGGAGTTGAGGCTGCTAATAGAAGTAGGTCATTTACATCCTGATAATATTTGGGGATTAAAGGAGAAGGTGTACAAGCTACATTCAAAACTTACCTGCCTCCACCAACTACCGCACAAATTGTCTGCTATTATTCACTGAACTGCAGGATGTGATGTCCTACGATACCAACAAAGCCTAGTTTATACTGATTATTATTTAAATCTGCTTTACATATGCTTCCTAATGTTTACATTCATAAAACTCCTTCTGGAGGGAACTATATCACATCTATCAAAGGGGGATAAGACCTAGAAGTTCCTTTCCATCTCTAACTGACAAACCAGGATCCAATTCAGTTAATTTTTGTGGTTTTTGCCATTAAAGCATTAGGCATTAAGTCATTAAAAGTGAACTTTACACATGCAGGCACCACAGATTAAGCCCCTACTGGTATACAAGGTGTTCCCCACCTCCTAAAACTGGAGCCCAAATGCATCACCAAAAACCAATTGATTTGATGCTGTTCTAAGCACCTCAAAATTATTTGTGTTTTGACCATATGTTCCCGTTTACCCTTTTACCAACTGGGATGGTTAGGGACCCCAGGCACAGATCCTACCATGCCAGACAATGTACCAATACAGAACAAAGAGACAGTCACTTCTTCAAAGAGTCTAAAAGCTAAACTAATGCAACTTGTTTTATTGCATTTTGTCTCTAGCAAAATGACTGGTTATTTATATAAGTCTAACTGCTTGAAAAATTATGACTATGAAAGAAAATATGCATTCAAATAAGCATAACTACTTCAGAAGGTGTTATATGCTTTTCTCTCTTGGAGTGTCATATTTACCAAAAAAAATAAAATTAAAAGATTTGTCTTCTGGTGCGTGTGAGTCAGATTTCCCACTGATCTGTGTCAGAGGGTCAGTTCACTTCAGCACAGTTTTTCTGAGAAGCTTGTTTTTCTAGCTCAGAATGGGTAGACGAAGAACGGCAAATTCCATTTGAACAACTAAGGTGGTCTAGAAGATTATACATGAGAGATAAATACAGTCAGCTCTGCATTTAGTCAGTTTGCACAGAAAGAAGCAGAGCAAACTGAACTCTTATTTTTTTTTTCCTTCAGTCCATGGCTTAAAATGCTTTTCTTTTAAACTAAAATACAATGCTACGTTACACATACATTTAATAGTTTTGGTTGGTGCCAATCTCATCTCTCAGACCACTGCTCATTTTTATGAAGGCACATTACACAGTAATTCCAAAGACCTATATCACTTTTAAAGGAGAAAGGGAAAAATGCAAGTTGAGCATAACATGGATAGAGCTCATAAAAGCCAGGCAGATTGGCTTGTGACTGAGAATTAGGTGTTAACTATCCTCTGTCTAGGGCATTGTGTAGTATCAGAGTTCCAGCAGCTAAAGATGTACTTATCCTATACTTATTGAAATGTATTTAAATATTAATGGAGGACATAAAGATCATGTTTTCTTGCTCTTTTACAGGAATTTGTTAACATATGAGATAAATCATCCTGATATTTTCCTTGAGTTTCTTTAGAGAATGCTATGTGCATAATTAAGAAAGGTAATATCAAGTAAATTCCTCTTGTTTCTACATGTCACCTCACCAAAATCAAATAAAATGATGCTCAGTCTTTCACATTATAAAGACTGCATATATACAAAGTTTCTCATGACATGCGGATAAAACCTGAGGATTAAAGTCTACATAAAAAAGAAAAGCAAGCACTGCTGGACTTTGCTGCCCTAGTGGTTTTCTTACAATCCTCTAGCAGCACCATATGAAATTAGAAATTAGGGGACTGATCTTGCAGCACTGAAGTCAATGGGAGTTTTGTCACTGACTTTAATGAGAGCAGAATAAGTCTTTAAGTGACATGCTTTGAATTTACTATTTCTATGGTTGCAAGGCTGAACTAATTTTCTCCTCTGGGTTAGATTCAAGGCACATTCCCTTAGGTCAAAGACCACAGGCTCACAAGCACTGTACTGCCTGTCTCAGACTTCACTCAGGACAGAAATTAAGGTTCAGTTTTGGTTAATTGAAAGGAAATAAGGAACCGATGCAATCACTCCACGAAAGACTGTAAAAGATGTTTATTTCCTTGCAAAGCTAAATTAATGACTAGCACTCCTCTGCTAAAAATAAACAATTTACTGAGCTTTGTCTTATATAGGTATGCTTATGTGATTAATATCATTGGTGATAGCAGAGAGAAGGTGATTAAAAATGGAGTTAAATTAACAGCAGAGTTCTTCAAATTAGGTTGTGCAGTGGTTCCTAGAATTAAGCTGCTTGGATTTAATACATGCCACTAAGTTGAAAAGTCTGAAACATCTGAGAGAGCCTATGAACTAAATATTGCTGAGATATTCTGCTTTCCTAAAATTCAAAACTATTCCAGCTGGGGAATGGAAGCCTGAACACACACAGTGTATTGACAAGCAAGTTATGTCGTAGCATGTTGAATATTTAGCCAGAAAACATTGGTTTACAGATTCCCTGGGAATGGAGTGGAGGCTCCTCAGTAAAGACTGTAATAGGCTTGCATACCTTGGGCCAAAATCCTGTTTGCTTTAGTAATTCAGAGCCCAATCTACCTGCAACTCTAACTAGACAGGAGGGGAGTAGCTGGTGTTCATTCAGCACCTTGCTGGATCAATTATTACTCCAACAGTAGAAGCTCCAATGAGCTACTGATAGCTAAGGATAGTACTCAGATGAGTAAAGCTCCCAAGAATTACCCCCCTGCTAGTAATCAAATGCCATAAGTACTTTGAACTATTAGCACACTGGTTTCTAAGTCAGCTTTCTCTTCCCACTTCAGATGTCATCAGCCCCTAGTAAAATTGAGAGAGAAATGTTTTAAACTTAAACTGTATTAATAGTTGAAATGCCACTGTACTGATGCTATTTATTTGTTGATCAAACTCAGAAATGTACTGAATATGTTCAAGGACTAGAGGGAAATATTTGAAAATGTAAAATGAGTGGCACTTTCTTCTGTTCTATTTCTAGAGGGTAAATTTGCTCAAATGGTTATGTTTAGAAAGCTGTGAAGTGTGCCACATTTTCTATGGCAACAACACTAAGAAAAACGTTGAGTTTCCATCATCTAATCTAATTCTATTGATGCAGTCTTTTGGTAGCAATGATGCTTAAAACATTTCAACACAAACCTTTAAGAGCATTCCTTCCTCACTGATAAAATTTGGTTTCTATTATTTTAAGTTCCTGGTTCACAAAGTGTTCTGCAATTTTCAGTAGTGCAGATATAACCAAGGTGCATACTTTCAGCCCACAATTGTTATTAATAGTCTATCGAAAAGGTCAACCTTATATGGTCTTATACTGCAGCAGCTTGCAGGTGGAAAAAAATATAATAAATATGTAGCTTGTATATACAGTGAAATGGTGGCTGATTTAACAAAATGCTGTCCTAGCCATGAAGGTGTTTATATTATGTAGCATTAGCACTTGCTTCCTTACAAGCCTTGTTTATAGATGTAGTCCGTCCTGTTCCAACACCTGGAGATTTGCAGCACCACAAGCTTTCAAAATGTACTTTATGTGGACTCTGTCTCTTGTCAAAGATCCTTTCTTGTGCACAAGAATATCTAGATCAGTAATTTCTTCAGTCGCCCCATCACCCCCAAGTCTATTTCCATGCTGGGAAGTAGAAGTGTTTTGCTGCTAGCTGGGTCATAGCTCAATGCCTTTAATTTCTGGTATATAGTAAGGGTCAAGTGGGTGACACCCAGGCCCCTAATTCCAACCCTTGGTGAAAGGTCGTAGGCAAAGTATGTAGGGCATTCAGATCTTCAGAAGTCAACCTATCTAAGATGGATCTGTTCAAAACAGAGAAAGCTCAAACAAGAAAGCACCTCCAATGGTAATACACCTACATCTATATCATTTTGCATGTAGTCCATGTATTTCTACATGCATACCGATACAGAACCACACATTTTTAAAATGTAGTTTAAATGCACCTTCTTTTAGTGTTGCAAGTAAAATGCAGAATAATCCATCCATGTATTAATTCTGTAGTGAAGTAATACCATTGGGATATTTTATGGGGATATAAAAGAAGAGAGAAGGGCATTTAAACCTGGTCTGGGAGCACCAGCACCTTGGTAACTCTTTTATAGACTTTTTGGAAGGCAGAGTTTGGTATGGGCTGGCGTGACCAACGTGTTCTGTAAAAGCACCAGGAACACTGTCCAAGGAGGCTTCCCTTGAACAGCATCATCAAGATTTTTTTTTAATGAGAGATGGCTAAATATCAATGGGAAATGAGTCCCTGTATATGCTCCAACTCCACTAAAAGAAGCAACGTTTGTCAAGCAATCAAACGTAACAGTGCTCGGTCACTGACTTTTCATAAAGGTGAAAATTCTCCCAAGTTATTCGCATGACCAGCATTTTATTTTAACAAATTATTCACCTGTAGACCCTAACATACTTGCTTTCACAAAACACAGCTTCAAGGTCTCTGCTCTAGGAGGCCCTCAACTTGCAAAAAAGCCACCGAGATTGAAGTCCTTTAAATTCTATCATATAAAATAAGTCCTGCTGAAAACGTGGAGAGTGCTTTAATAAAGAGCAGTAATGTGGGGGAATCAGCAGTATTAAGAGGTGAAAGTTGTGGCTCATTTTACATTTGCCGAGGTATAGCAGAGAGGTTGAATGAAGCAAAACCCTACACTAGGCTATTACATAAATATCAGTTTCCTACATAGGAGTTTTTCAGTTGAAGTGCTCATACAATGAAGCCAGGAGGTGACACTGTAGAGAGCTTTTAGCTTTTGATGTTATCACATTGAGTATTTGTGCACCTGACCAATAAAGCTATTGTGTGTGTGCAAAGTAACATCATTGCAGGTACCCCTTTTGGATCATTTATATTTGAGTGAGAGAGCTGAAAGGGACCATTACAGATCATTTGTAATTCTGGCTTATATTTACATGCTTATTATTTTTAGTGAATCTAGATTTACTGAGAAGCCAATTGTGAAATATCCTCCTGTTCAGAACAGTCAGTTGGCTGTAGGGGAATATCTTCAGATTGCAATCATATGGAGGTATCGCATATTTCTCTTCATCCTCACTGCAAAGAAACTCTTCAGGAATTTACAAAAGAGGATGAGTAAAGTTAAGAGGATTCTTTATCTATAGCTTTGGTAGTTATCAGCTATATTCTTTAATTGAAACTGAAGTGAGCAGCTGTTAGCTTCCTTTCTATTAAGCACTAATGTTGTAGTTTTGAAACAATAAACAGTTAATGTTATTTGATTTCTTACATTCAGCAACCCAAGAAAACATCTGGCAATGAAACCGGGGGAGACAAATGGTTAGTCATTTATGAGCTCATCAAGTTGACTGTTTAAAGGTGTCAACCTTTATGAAAGTTAAATATGTAGTTATTACAGTCAGAGGAAAGGAAGATGCAGAGCGTTTGTGTGTGTGTGTGTGGGGAGGGGGGTTGTATGTGTGTACACACACTGGCACCAGGAGGAGGGAGAGAAGGATGGAGAGTGTGCTACCTGTTGGCAACCAAAGCCAAATTGCACTGGATGTGCCAGTTCGGATTGACTCCATTCTGTTTAGTCTGGGACTAAATGTGATCTGTTTAAATTGCAAGAGATTTTAGATATGACAGTATGGCTATAACCACAAAGCAATCCCTGTTTATGTTAAGTGGTGTCACCTTCATGGGAGCAGGCAGTGGCTAAATAAGGATTTGAGTTAATCTCTTCTATATGATCCACAGAGAAATTGCTGTGGGGTTTTTGTGTGGAAGCTTTGCAGCACTGTAGCCTGCTCCGGTGCCTCTTACGTCCCCCAGCTAAGCACAAGACTTGTAGATCTAGCGGGGGGTGCTTTTTGATAGCTCGGGTCTCCCGATTGGGATGTTACTGCCAAGCAGATGTTATATCCAAGCAGTCTGTAAGAACATGTTATTCCTCTAGCTTTCCTCAAACAGAGGATGAAGCGTTTAGTGAACAGCCGGCTTTAGGGGTCGACAGAGTCCTGCATTTCTTCTCTAGGAGCATTGGTAATGATGCATCTAACAAGCAGCTGGAGCAAAGGGGCTTTCTCCCTCTTGCAACTTTGAGTTGGGTGCCTTCTGCGTTTAGTCAACAAGGCCAGGGAAAAAACGCAATTTCTGGGATGGGGATGACTCCTGGCTACTTACCCCTAAAGCTTCCTTGCCACCTCAGCTTAGAGAAAGGCAACAGCATTCCTGGGATACTTTCCTTCTCTGAAAGTGAGAAAGGAGCAGATAGCACTATGTCTATATATTTATTGATATGGGGGCTGGGGTGATAAATTGGGGGGGGGGGGAATTCCCCCTCTCCCTTTATGTTTCTTTCAGCCTCCTCCTCCATCATTTACATATCTGGCTGGTAGGTGATTTTTATTCTCAGCACGAAAACTGCAATCTATTTCAATGCATGAATGCAGCCCTGCATCTATTCAACACAGTGAAATAGCCCTGAGATTTATTGTACTAAATAAGAAAACAAGGAGAAGAAACACTCTCCTTAGCCTAGTGGGCAACCCACTGCGATACAAAACTCCTTCTGATCCTCCAACAGAGAAAAAGAAAAGGGGGGGGAAAAGATGGGGGTATGAGATGGGGTTGGGGGGGGGGAAGAAAAACCTCCCCAAATTATAACTGGCTTCCCATGATATTTTCATTAGCAGGGAATTTCAAAGAAGCTGCAGTAATGAGCTACTCCGGTTCAGTCTCCTAACACATCCATTAATAAGAAATCACTCCTATAGCTGGTGGCTGGGTGTTGAGGGTGCACTAAGTCAGAGACAAATCTAGAGAGAGAAACCCCAGTGACAGTGAGAAATAAATAAGCAAACACCAATAAAATAGATACTCACTCTTGCCAGGAGCCAGGAGCCGTCTTGCTGACACCCCCTTTCACTAACGGATGAGAAGGACGAGGAAAATATTAGCCGGTCCCTGGGAATGGACAGGATCCTCCGGGCTTTCTGGTTTTTTTCATGCTTTCCGAGGCTGCTGATGCTGGAGAAGAAGCTGGGCACTTAGACGCTCAGGTTTCTGCGCCTGCATGGTAAAGGGCAGTTAGTCATTTCTCCCTGTGCACAAATCAGCAGCAGCAGGAGCAGCAGCACATCTCCGGGAAAGCGGGGATATTCCACATAAATCCACTCATTCAGGGGCTGAGCGCTCCAGCGTGCCTGCCTGCCAAATGTAACTGTGAAGTGATGTGGAAAAGTGAGCGGGGAGCCTCCCCTGACAGCTCTTATTGGGCTGATCTCGGAGGCAGGTCCAAGCGCTTGGAAATTCGTGGCAGCGGGCTTCTGGGGGGCTCCAGCGAGCGCACAACTTTTCTACACGGCGCGGAGCCGCTCGGCTCCCCGTGCCCGCCACGCCGAGCCCGCCCTCGCCGCCGGGAGCCGCCACCCGCCCGAGCAGCGGAGGTGGGGCCGCGCCGGGCGCGGGGCGCGGGGCCAGGGCAGCGCGCGGGCCGGCCCCGCCGTGGCCGCTAGAGGGAGGCGGCAACGCGCTCCCCTTCGGGACCGACCCGCGAGTGCCGGCGGCCCGGCCACGCGTTACATTTATCGCACCCTGCGTGGCCACAGGCAGCACGTACAAACGAGTGCTGGGGGACCTGGCACACGTTACTTTATTGCACCCCGTGTGGCCACAGGCAACACCTACAAACAAGTGTCGCCGGCCCTGCCATGCGTTACATTTATTGCATCCTGCGTGGCCGCGGGCAACACTTACAAATGAGTGCTGGGAGACCTGGCACGAGTTATGTTTATTGCACCCTGTGTGGCCACAGGCAACACTTACAAATGAGTGTCGGTGGCCCTGCCACACATTACTTTTATCGCACCCTGCGTGGCCACAAGCAACATTTACAAATGAGCGCTGGGGGCCCTGCCACGCGTTACATTTATCACACCTCATGTGGCCACAGGCAACACTTACAAATGAGCGCTGGGGGCCCTGCCACGCGTTACATTTATCACACCTCATGTGGCCACAGGCAACACTTACAAATGAGTGTCGGCGGCCCTGCCACATGTTACATTTATTGCACCCTACGTGGCCACAGGCAACACTTACAAATGAGCGCTGGGGGCCCTGCCACGCGTTACATTTATCGCACCCCATGTGGCCACAGGCAACACTTACAAATGAGTGTCAGTGGCCCTGCCACGTGTTATATTTACCCTACCCAGCATGGCCACAGGCAACGTTTACAAATGAGTGTCGGTGGCCATGGCACGCATTACATTTATCGTACACTGCGTGGCCACAGGCAACACTTACAAATGAGCGCTGGGGGCCCTGCCACGCGTTACATTTATCGCACCCCATGTGGCCACAGGCAACACTTACAAATGAGTGTCAGTGGCCCTGCCACGTGTTATATTTACCCTACCCGGCGTGGCCACAGGCAACGTTTACAAATGAGTGTCGATGGCCATGGCACGCATTACATTTATCGTACACTGCGTGGCCTAAGGCAACACTTACAAATGAGCGCTGGGGGCCCTGCCACGCGTTACATTTATCGCACCCCATGTGGCCACAGGCAACACTTACAAATGAGTGTCAGTGGTCCTGCCACGTGTTATATTTACCCTACCCGGTGTGGCCACAGGCAACGTTTACAAATGAGTGTCAGTGGCCATGGCACACATTACATTTATCGTACACTGCGTGGCCACAGGCAACACTTACAAATGAGCGCTGGGGGCCTTGCCACGCGTTACATTTATCACACCTCATGTGGCCACAGGCAACACTTACAAATGATTGTCGGCGGCCCTGCCACACGTTACATTTATTGCACCCTACGTGGCCACAGGCAACACTTACAAATGAGTGCTGGGAGACCTGGCACACATTGTATTTATTGCACTGTGCGTATCCATTGCAGTAAGACTGGCCACAGACAACACTTATGCACATAGTGCCTGGGGACGTGGCACATGTTACATTTATTGCATCATGCATGTCCGCTGCAGTAAGACAGGCCACAATTGGCAACTCTTACAAATGAGTGCCTGGGGCCCTGGCACGCATTACATTTATTGCACCCCGGATGAACCGGTGATTCACGCCAGACTTTTGGAACAGTTGCCTGTGCAAAGTCAAGCCGCTGCCATGCGTTATGCCCATGGTGCCATGTAGAGTGCAATAAACTTAGACCTGCCTCATGCTTGAAGTTATGGTCACAGAATGAAGCAGTGACGCACAATACAGTTTGGTACTAATGAGTGGCTGTGGCCCTGGCAAGCGTTACATTAGTTGTGCTGTGGGTGTCCATCACAGTAAGACCAGCCAGAGGCAGCAACACTTTCCCCTTCAGTACTGGTGAGTGCTGGGGGCCTTAGCACGTGTTACATTTATTGCATCATGCATGTTCACCACAGTAAGACTGGCCACAGGCAACACTTACAAATGAGTGCCTGGGGCCTTGGCACACATTGCATTTATTGCACCGTGGATGAACTGGTGACTCGCACCAAACTTTTAAAGCAGTTACCCATGCAAAGTCAAGCTGCTGTGATGTGTTACGCCCATGGTGCCATGTAGGGTGCAATAAACTTAGCCTTGCCTCACGTGTGAAGTCATGGTCATAGAATGAACCGGTGATGCACAATAGATATTGGTAGCAATGAGTGCCTGCGGCCCTGGCACACATTACATTTATTGTGCTGTGCATGTCCACCGCAGTAAGACTATCCACAAGTGGCAACACTTACAAATGAGTACCTGGGGCCCTGGTGCATGTTACATTTATTGCACCGTGGATGTCCACCACAGTAAAACTGGCCACAGGGGTGAAGGCACCATCACACTACGAACTGGTGACTCGCACCAGACGTTTGGAGCAGTTGCCCGTGCAAAGTCAAGCCGCTGTGATGTGTTACGCCCATGGTGCCATGATGGGTGCAATAAACTTAGACCTGCTTCATGTGTGAAGTCATGGTCACAGACTGAACTGGTGACGCACAATAGAGTTTGGTAGCAATGAGTGCCTATGGCCCTGGCACACATTACATTTATTGTGCCATGGGTGTCCATCACAGTAAGACTGGCCACAAGTGGCAACACTTACAAATGAGTGCCTGGGGACCTGGTGCATGTTACATTTATTGCACCGTGGATGTCCACTGCAGTAAAACTGGCCACAGGGATGAAGGCACCATCACACTACGAACTGGTGACTCGCACCAGACTTGTAGAGCAGTTGCCCATGCAAAGTCAAGCTACTGTGATGTGTTATACCAATGGCTCCATGTATGGCGCAATAAACTTAGACCTGCCTCTCGCATGAAGTCATGGTATCAGAATGAACCAGTGACGCACAATACAGTTAGGGGAACTGCCCGTGCAAAGTGAAGCTGCTGCGATGCGTTACACCCACAATGCCATGTCGGGCACGATGAACTGCCTCATGTGAAGTCATGGACACACAACGAATGGGTGATGTGCAATACAGTTAGGGGAGCTGCCCATGCAAAGCAAAGTGGCTGCTCCATGTTCCACGTGCAACACCATATATTGTGCAATGAGCTTGGACCAGCCACACGCACAGAGTCATTGTCACACAATTAACTGGTGACTCTTGCAGTATGCTTAGACTAGCTGCACATGCGAAGTCAAGCCCCGGCACCATGTTACTAATATGATGCAATTTGCCCGTGCAAAGTCAAGCCGCAAAATCATCATTATGAATGTAGATTTGGTGGTGAGTCACACAATAAACTTGGACCAACCACAGGCACAAAGTAGTTACCATGCGATAAAAATATCTATCAGCTACAAAATAGCTAGCCAGCTCTAAAATGAGTGCTTGACAATGGGTAACAACTTGATGGCTAGTTTCTATCCAGCTTTCATTTGAATGTGTAGAATGGTCCTAAGTAGCACAGGAGAAAAATGTCTCTTCAGCTATGAAAAAAGCCAATCAAGTCTAAAGTTGGTGCTTGAAAATGCATAAGAACGCAATAGCTGGTTTCAATCCAGCTTTTATTCAAATGGGCATCAGCGCCCTTTGTGTACACCTGACCCCACACATTGGATGAACAGATTCAGGTTCCTACCATTGGAGCCAGCTCTAACATGAGACTGAAGCATAGTTAGGTCCCGTCCTATACGAACTAGATCAGCCCAAAGGCATGACTACACGGAGGGACAGCCTTGCTGCAAGCAGCTCCCTTGGGTTTGCAACAGCTACCTGCCCCCAGAAGTCCCATCTCGCAACAGATCTCATCTTAGTGATACTTGGCACATCTACACATGTGCTTTAATGCACAGTGGCCTATTTTACTGCACATTAATGCAACACGTAAAAACCCATCTTATGGCAGTAAAACAGGCTATGGCACATTGTCACTTAAAAACCACGAGCATTCGTTACTGTACATTAAGGCAGCCTATCGTGCATTTGTTTAGTACCTCACATCGGAGGCACTAAATTTAACATGCATTACATGCATTAATATGCCTTAATGCATGTGTAGATGCACCCGCTGAGTACCTTCACTTGATATGGATGCTCATGGGAGAGGAAAGTCTTGAAAGCCTTCAGCACCAGCTCATTTCTGCCCAGTGATCCAAAGAATTTAAGGGCCTGTCCTATGCAAGCAGTCAGGCAAAACTGTGATAATGGTCCCTGCTAGGTCTAAACTCAGTTAATAACTGAGTCTCTTTTGTTTTCACCCTGGAAGGAAGGAGTGCCTTGGAAGTTTGTGTGTATATGTAAGTCTAGTAACTAAGTGCTTCATCATCAGTATGGCTAGTTAAGTTTAGCAGTTTATGGAATAGTAGAAGTTTCATGGCTTTAAATTACTGTTGATATCCTGGTTCTAAATGCCAGTGGCAACTATTTCAAATAGAGACTTGGGGTCCTGCTGTACTGTTCAAATGAAAGCTGGATACAAACCAGTTATATAGGTGTTACACATTTTCAAGCACTAACTTTGTAGTTGGTTGGTTCTTCTCATAGCTGGATAGACATTTTTGTGGCATGATAATTACTTTTTTATGTGTGGCCAGTCTAAATGCATTGTGCACTTAACCAGTTAATTGCACAATATATGCAA
Organism: Alligator mississippiensis; assembly: GCF_030867095.1. NCBI lineage: Eukaryota > Metazoa > Chordata > Crocodylia > Alligatoridae > Alligator > Alligator mississippiensis. The sequence continues at coordinate 65,845,083 of NC_081833.1, read as the reverse complement.
CCTCTGGCAGGGTCTTATTCAGTTCCAGATCCACTTGTTCTTTAGCTTGGAGAAGTGGTAATGATTTGTGATGGGCCCACTGGGAAGAACTTGTTTTGGCAAGGCAACTTTTAATTTGGAAGATGTGTTACATGCATTTTCACACTGCTGATTCTGGCTTGTTGCAAGCAGGGCTTGAAGGGCTTAATGCTTTTTTTTCCTCTTTTATTGCTTTTTTTGTTTTTTAATGACAGCACTCCTCTGGGGCCTTGGATGAGAGTCTCAGTAAAGCTCAAGGCACTCCCAGGAGATGTGTCTGTGCCTTTCAAGGCGTGACTGTGGATGGGAGGAGGACAGTGGAGCCTGGTATTCCAACACAGAGAAGTAAAATAGCTGGGTTTCTTTTATTGTTGGTTAGTCTGGTTAATATTTTATATGCTGATGCTGACTATTTAAATGCTCATGTGTGTGATGGAAAATGCACACCTGCATTTGGGGCTCTGTGACTTTGATATGTGGCATGGTATGTTATTTTAACAGAATGCAGTATTCCCTGGCAAATTATTCAAGATAACAGGTGCTTTTGTTTTTTGTGCCAAAAAAAATAAAATTAAAAAATAAAAATAAAAAGCCTTAACATCATCTAAAATGTAGGAACAGGGACCTGGCATTTTGAACTTTTCCATGATGGGATGAAGGGATATCTGGACTCCATTTTTGTTTAAAATATGTCTGACAATCTCTAAATTTTTTGTAACGTAACTGTGATTCTAACTCCTATTGCCTTGGAAAAGAGGGGTATAAAATACTTGATATTTACTTGGTGGCAGAGGCAGGGAGCCTTGAGGGAAATATGAAGCACTTTACAGTGCAATAGATAACATCAGAAATGTGGCTTTTCTTTATCTGGATCTGCATTGAAGAAAAGGTGGGGTTTTTTCCTTTATTTCCACCAACCAAACGACCACATGAGAATATAGATAATGTCATGGTGAGGGATGAGGATGTTTAGTCTTTATATCCTTACTCCTGGGAGTTAATGACAGCTTCTTAAAATGTTTTGAAGCGTAGGTGAAAGGCCTTATGCACCTAAATCTTGGCATATTTGTTATTTATATTTTAAAAAGGAGATTTTATCGTCTACTGCAGGCAAGGGGCAAGAGGGTAATAGTTAAGAAGTGATGCTTTTAAGCGAAGAGAGACCATATTTAGGTTTGTGCTACATGCAGTTGGTGCAGATGTATGTGGAAGGAGAGCCAAGATTGGCTTGAAAATTATTCCATGTTCCACCAGTGCTGGGGCCAACAGATGCTTTTTTGGTATCTCTACAACTTAAAGGAGGTTACGATTTTCCATAAATTAGGCACACCTCCGTTTGAGGTTCTGGGCCTTGTCCCAAAGGGCAATTTTTGATCACTGGGGCATGGGCCCTATGCTTTGTCAGAGTCAGCTGGTGGCTTCTGGGGATTGCCTTCTTGTACAAAGATGCTTCAGAGGAAAAGATAAGCTTTCCCATGCCAGAAGATCAGGACCCCCATTTCTTTTATAAAAACAAAACAAAAACAAAAAAAAACAAGAACAACCAACAAAAAACCTCCACTTTATGGGGTGTGGGAAGGAAGAATGATTATTACTTTAATCATCCCACCCAAATGAAATCATTTTGTTTAATATCATGCAGTGCTGCTGAGCATGTTCACTAAAATATATTTCCTTTTTAAAGAAATCTTCTAAATGGCATGGTTATATTTGGTAAGCAAAGAAAAGTGCAGGCTGCAACTGGAAAAGGAATGTGCTTTTTAGATTAATAACTGCAATCAAGGGAGAAAACAGGAGAGCATCAGATGCAAAATATAGGTGAATAATTAAAGAATCTGTTTAGAAATGTAGGTGTGTCCTGGATGCAAATAGTGTACTGCAGCTTAATGTTTGAATACTAGATCTCCATGCCAGAAAATTTCCCACAGAACTGTAAGAACTGACTGAAACCTCTAGGAAATGAATGACCTTTTTTTGGTAAAAGAACCCGATTCTTTTTATCTGTAGTATTTTGCTGGTATGAATAGGAAGGATGGTAAACCTAATGGAACTTCTCATTCATATGGAGGCAGAAAATATCTGGCTTCTTTCTAAAACTGTGTGGAACATAATAGAGTACAAGTAGCTTTTCTTCCTTGTCAGCTTTTGAAAAAAGCAGTTGTTGATTATCTATCATATATTTGCACTTCTTGCAATGCTGAAAAACAGGCAATAAATCTGTTTTCTATAGTGAAGACAGCAGAGAGCTCAGACCTTACTGCTTTAAAAAAATTCAATAAGAATGGCTTGAAATGAGCTCTTGGGGGCCGATTCAACAAACAATAGACCCTTACAAGGCCTAGCTGACGATATAATCCCTAGCATCAGCATGTAAAAATGCAAAAGTCAAGAACCTGAAATAAGGTGGAAAACCCACTGTGCTAAAATTAAATTCTGAGTTTAACCCTTGAGTGAAACATACTCTCAATGAAACATTACTTCCATTGGCGCATTTAAAATATCGGTAGCCAAATTTAGATATGGATATGCTCGATAGCCCCAATCCAAAAATTGACTAAAGTTAATGGAATATTTCTCTCTTAATTTAAGCAAGCATTTGAACAGGTCCTAATTAGTTAATTCTGACTACTGCATGCACTGAGAGTAGATACATCTATTAGTTACTTTATTGAAATAAAGTATTCTGGCGGGAACTACCGCAAGCAATGCTACCTAAAAATGAGCAAAGTATATTAAAAGTATTAAAATTAAGGTTATTATATAACTAAATGTAAATTCCACCATGATTTTGTTGTCTTGGGTAAACACTCACTTCTTCTCCACTCAAGGATCAAATTGTGTATATATATCCCCCCCGCACCCAAATATGCCCAGCATCAAGCCCTCCTTTGATTTATTTCCAAGGTTTCTAAATATGCTTCTAAATGAAATGGCACGTTAAGTGGTTCTCACTGCTATTACATATCTATTGCTGCAAATCTTGCACACTTCCTTGCAACATTTAAAATATGCTTACAAATATTTTATGTGGTATATACCTTGAGAAATAGTATTCACTTGTCTTTGAAAAATTGCCACAAGTTACTGATACTTTTAAAATTAAATCAGCTCTTATTACAAGCGACTCAAGGGACTAAGATGAAACATGTAAATGGTCCTTGAGCCTGGGTATATGCCTTTAGTCATTAACCACAATTGCTAGCCTACTGGGTTAGTTTAATCAAGCAAGTAAAACCTATATATCTCCTCCGCAAAAAACGTACCAAATGCAGGAAGTTTTCACAGAAGTACGCTTTCAAAACAGTCAGGTGTCTTTTGTCTTCATAGGGTATCAGAAAAGTGCTAAACTTCAATCAACACTGCCAAAAGGCTGAGAAGCGGCCTCAAAAAAAATGGTTATCCGTACCGAAAAAAAAAAGGAAGTCAATCACTTAAAATCTTTTATTGGTCCTCTTGTCTTCTATCAAAGGCATCTGATCAAACAGAAATTGGATCCCTTTGTTATTAAATATATGAGAAAGTGAGAAGCTCAGTAATTTACACTAAGTTACTTGGGCCTGATCCTACAGTCAGTTTCTTACATCCACATGCAACTCTTTATAACCCACAGAAAGTCAAACCAGTGCAAAGGCTAGATCCAATTCCAGGATTGGGTCCTCTGTGTTCTCAGTACGTTCTTTTCCCTTTTCCTCATTTCCTCCATTTAGTTATTTTACACATAACTGGCTCTTCACTGTCTGAGGATTTTAAATGTAGGTGGGGGAAAAAGCCACAACTATTAATTTGCACACCAGAAGTTTCCCATGTGTGCCAACTGTATTACAGAGTTCATAAAAATAACAATGCATTACCAATTTTTATTATTCCTAGCATAGCTTTTGCAATTTTGATTACTTGCTGTCAGGGTGATTATTAGGAAAACAGCCGTTGTTTTGTATATGAAACACTAAGATACCAAGACAAAAGAAAATGATATCAAGTGGAACAATCGACTATCATTTTTTTTTGTGCATTAATGCTTTAGCTGCTACTTGAGAAGCTTAATCCTTTTTAACTTTCAGTGTAACTTCCTTATACAAGTACCTGGTTCAGTTTTTGTAGCTATGGAAATAATTTTTTGCTCTACCTAAAGTGCCCTCTAGCGTGCAGTTACTAAGCAGGATTTTTTTTTCCTAACAGTCACTGTGCTAAATCCCCAAGTAATTTGTAACACTGCTTTCTGTTCTCACCGAGAGCAAAGAACCTGAGCGTTTGCTGGCTTCCTTGTTTGTGTATGCGTAAATGAATCATCTCTTCCATATAAAAAGTGACTGATTCTCAGTTTCTAGCAAGTGTTTACTGTGACATACGTCCGAGTCAAATAGAATTCAATAATCTTCTAAACCAAATATGAAAAGTGGCTTGTCGATTGAGGAGCATTTTCTTGTTAGCCAGGACGACCAAAACCCTTATTTCTCTACTGACACTAAAAAATATGCTCAGCAGAGTATATAATTAAAAATATGATCTTTTCCAAAATAGGAATCAAAAGAGAGGTATTTAAGTCTGTTCACTTTAAGCATCTTGAGCTCTTATTGATGGTTTTATTTTTGAAGTTTTTGTTTTAAGTTTGTTGAGCAATTGCAGACAAAAATGACTTTTTTTTTTTTTTTATACAAAAGCTTGTAAAGGGATAGGTAAAAAAAAGGAAATGCTCTTTGGTGCAATATGCATACAACTGTCAAACTCTACTTCCTCCTGAAGTGTTTAAACACTATTGTGACATAAATAAAGTGTTTGAGGTTATTGTTGTAGACCATGTGTGTGTTTCCGTGTTACACCAATATAAACAAATAGGAGAACCAAAGAATCACTGATGTGTATAGGCAGTAAGGAAACACTAGCATGAAGCATCAGCCTTCCTCAGTGTAGTAGTGATCAGCCTGTCCCTTCCGCGGGTGTGCTGGTTCGAATGCTGAAGTTATCGGACCGGACAAGTTGTGTTGTGTCAGTCAGTGACAGGACGTACCGTACTGCAGACAGACACAATGCTGCTGGTGCTGCTTCTCTGCAGGAGGCAATGCACACAGCCAACCTGCTTTAGCTGTTTAGCTGCCACATCAGTAGGTTAGAAAAGAGAGAGACTCCTGAAAAGAGATGGAGAAGAAACGGAGGGTTTGGAGGAGAGGGGGAAGGAAGAGACAGAGAAAGAGAGAACTGGGACGCAACAGGGAGAGGGAAGATGAAGAGTGAGTAGGGTACAACAGTGGGGAAAAAGGGTGGGGGGAGTTATTTAATCTGCACGAGGACAAAACTGTCAAATGAGACAAAGCATTCATTTTTCTTTTGCAATGACAACATTTCAAAGACGGGTATTTTTTTTCAGGTCTCAAAGGGGTAGTCACTGCATTCTCAGTCACAAATTAAATTCAGGTTCAAGCCTCGATCAAATTAATCTTTGTCTCCTGACTTCCCACCCCCCATTTCACTATGAATTGACTGAAGTGCCAATTTCTCACTACAGTTATTCTGTACGGTGGAATGCCAGGGGAGAGGAAGTATATCTAGACTCCATCTTCTAAATAAATCTACCTTTTTATGGGTTTGTGCTTCGAGAGCAGCTCTCTGTTACAGGTGCAACCAGCCCCATGAAAGCCAGGGAGTACAACAAAAAGTGGTAAGAGCAAAATGTTGTAGTTTAATAAAAGCAACTAGCCTTTGGACAAAATATAAAACAAGTCCTGGGAGCAGCCAGGTGAGATCACCTTCAAATTTGCCATGTCCATTAAGCTACAGAGCCAAGGTCCCACGTGAGGCCTTTCAAGCCCAGTCAATTTTGCAACCTCTTCCCTGCAGTTCACAGCTTCAAATAGGTAGAAAGAGAAGGAAAAGTGCTTCCACTGAAACTAGCCTATTGCCTCATGTGTTGGGAGGCAAGAGATGTGGCTAGTTTATAAAAAGCATGCCTCTGCACCTGTCTCCACCTTCTGAGCCGTGAATGTGAAGTAGACAGAAACATCTGAGAAAGCTGTGACCTGAGCATTACCTACCATATATGTCAAGGCAGCTGTGTACCTAGCAGTATGCTGGCTGTTTTGGATCCCATTTTGAGAAGTCTAACTGAGAGCCCAGGTACCTAAGCCAAGTTTGGATTCAAAACTCCAGAATTGAAAAGTTAGCTGTAGTCCATTTTTCATCACCTAAATCTTTTTTTGTGGGGAGCGGAGGGGTTCTTCCTCTTGATTTAGGTCTCAATGGTAGGTGTAAAGCTGGAAATTATAGTCCATACACAATAGCATGGACATACTGATAGTCCTGAGTACTTACCTGAGTGACAAGCCAATACTGAAGCCAACTAGAGTAGTAGGCACGCTTACCCGCGCTGCCTGGCCATAGTGCAGAAATAGCCTCAATGAAATGTTTCTTTTGGCTCAGATTCAGAGATTATCTTTTTCATAGAGACTTGGCAGGAAGTCTAGGAGACAGCTAGAGGAGTGTGTCCAAGAAGAATGATGTGTTCCTGCTCACTGAAAGTTGGAAAGTCTTCTCTTAGTTCTTGAAAGTGTTTTGTGTTCTCTTAATTCTGCTTGGGGAAATCTCTATAAGTTTATGCAACCATCCATTAAGCAAAGGACCTAACTGGATATTTTAACAACTTAGCAGTTATACTTGTTCCTAGCAGAGGAGGAATATTCCAAGCACTACGAGAAAGGCAGTTAAGTAAACTGCCTGCTGCCTGAACAGCAGAGAGAAGGGAAGGGAAAATGAAGGCTAACCTGTACTTACCGGTCAGCACTTGGCTACAGCCGCTCTGAAATCCTAGCTTACATGTGCTATGAATATACTCTGTGGTAGAGAGGGACCTAGGTGACTAGCTAAATACTAATAGCTGCCAAGATGATGTAGTTGTTAGAGGCAAATGTGGTCCTGGGATGCATCAGGAGTCATATTTTTACAAGAAAGAGGGACGTATCAATGCCACTGTACAAAGGCCCTGCTAAGACCCTCTTGGGAAAGCTGCATGCAATTCTGGTCACCCACTTTCAAGAAGATTTAGAACTGGAACAAGTTCACAGAAAGACTACTAGGAAAATTAGAGGACTGGAGGGCCTATCTTATGAGACTAGACTAGAAGAGCTTAGCTGTTTAGTCTAGCAGAGTGAAGACTGAGAGGGAATTTGATTGCTGTCTATAAATACATCGAGGGCATATCCCCACAAACATGAACATGCATTTCCCCAGGGACAAACAGCAGTGTCACAATATATGCCGCTGCTAGTTGTCCCTGGGGAATGCCCATGTGCTCTGACACACAGCATGTTGCCACAGGTGGGATAGGGGAGGCTGGGGCCAGCATTTAGACTGGCCCCAGCAACCTTAACTGGAGCCTTGGAGGCTTCCAGGGGCTGCAGCAGCACTGATCTGGCAGCAGGGAGCCTAGCTAGCAGCTGAAACATGGCTCTCAGGGTTTCAGGTGGTGCACACTGTTGCCAAGTCCACCGCCCTGCTTTTTTTAGGCATTTTTTTTTTTGATACCAGGATCTCTCAGTATCAACCCCCTAGCCCCCACTGCAAGTGGGCAGCCCGGGGAGCACCTGCATGTGCAGCGCATGTGATGTACAGTGCCACAGACAGGTCTGCAGTGCCGCATACTACACGTGTGCGCTTGCCTGGACCCATCTCAAGGGAGTGAGAAGGGTGAGAGCACTAGGAAGGGTGAGAGCTCTTTAACCTAAAAGACATTGTTAGTCTAGGAACAAGTGAGTATAAACTAGCCATTAATAAATTTAGGCTGGAAGCTAGAAGAAAGTTCCTAACCACTACAGCAGTCAGGTTCTGGAACAGTCTTCCAGTGGGAATAGCAGGGGCAAAAAACCAACTGTTTTTAAAAGGGAATTTAACAATCCCCTATAACCTCTCTATGGAAAGGTGGCTTGAGGCAGCAGGGGACTGGTCTTAATAATAGAAGACATCCCTTAATAACGGAAGAGGGAGGTCCTATATTCTTACCAGGAAAACCTCCCATAAGGAGGAAGGGAATTACAGATTTTAAGAAAACCATATAACAAACATAGACTAACTCAAATTTAGCCACACATTTATATATTCAGTTTATCTTTCTGAAGGATGTCATATCACTAAATAAGAATACATTCCTAGTGTAAGTACCCCCGCCCCCGCTTTTTTTGTTTTGTTTTGTTGTTATTGGGGGGAGGAGGGGTGGATTGAATTGAAAAAAAAAAAGCATTGAAAAAAATAAAATAAAAGGCAATATATTGCCCAGAAAGTTATTTTCTTTTTGTATTGCCAACACAGTAGTTCTCAAACTCATTCTGTAAGGATTAAGAGATGATATTGTGATTAAAAAAAAAAAAAGCAGCTTTCCCTAAAAATTCATTTTTAGCACCTGTATGATAAATAGCATTGATGACAGAGAATATCAGTTGTATAAATCCTCAGGACTTGTATGTTGAAGTACCATTTCTCTAATACTTTTTTTCCCCCTTTTACAATAAATGGATAACCTTGTACAATTTAAGAAAACAATTCTGTGACTATAAAAAGCAAGTTTAAATGCCAGTGGTGCAGAGAACTGATTTAAATTGCCATACATCTCATATGAAATGGGAGTTATGTGGTAATTTCAGAGCTTTGGTAGATTGCATATTGTTTGAAATTTTAAAAAAGATTGGTCCTGCAATAAGTAACATATCTATATTTTTAGATGCTGTGGTACTGTACTTGTGCTCACATGTTTATTAATGGGAAAATAAGATGGTCCAGTGTTACTATGTTGTTGGTCCTTGTCCCAAAGAGCTTTCAATGATGTGTTTATAGGACAAGAGTTCAGAAGTGAATACAATGGTAGTACAGCAAGTAACAATGAGATACTATCAGTCACAATGGCAGCAGAAACCCTAGGCAGCTGGGGAACTCACTGAATCATTGGGGCTAGGGACAGAGATTACATACAAATCAAGTATAAATTATCAGAAACCGATTCAAATCTGTAACACAACAGAAGCTCAATAAATCAATTTAACATAAATCAGTTAAATCTGATACTACTTCCATCCAGGTTTACCAAACTTCCGTCCTAGATCCCCTCCAGATTCAAGTTAACTCACAATCCCCCCACATCCCAGGATGCTTTGCACCTCCCCCACCCTACCTCCCCCACAAAGGTTGGGCAGGCTAGCCTTGGCCCAAACTGTCTACTCCAGTCGAGCAGGGAGGTGTGCTCTAGCACCCCCTGGCTTCTGGTCTGGGCCACTGCAGGCATGTGGCTGCATTTCTAGAATCAAAAGTGAATACCTATTCACTTGCTTATTGTTTCAATCTATGTAGTTTAGACTAACCTGTGAAGATTGAATCAATTCAGCCTCAGGCTTTTTGACTGTCTGTACTTAGCCTAGGAGATTGCATGTGAAAAGTGATTTTCTTTTACTTTATTTAGATAACGTCTAACACAGAGAATGATGGATTCAATCATGCACATATTAATGTGAAATAAATGGGAATCCTTTATAAGTTGGGACAGCCAGTCTGTGCCCTGATCTTAAATATTAAAAATATAATAATGACTGTCTAGCCCACATTATAAAGAACTTGTTATCTTCATAACAGGCCCAATTCTATTTCCATGGAAGTCTGTGGCAAAGCTTCTAAAAATTTCACAAGAATCAGATCTGAACTTGCTTCATAACCAAAAGATAATGTATAGGGCCTAAGTCAACATTGTGGTGTTCCACTTTAACTCTGGCTTAAAACCATAGTGAATAAGTCTCATATCATTTTAAAATTAATATGCATTAAATATTTATAAGACTATATCACACATTATGACAAACATTGCAAAATAAAGATGAAAAGGAAATGAACCCTGTAAATTTTTAAGCCGAGAAATAAAGGCAATTACATTAATAAGGCATAATTATATAATTTTTAAAATTGCATCCTCTAACACATGCTTTTATATAACCTATTTCTTCCTTATGTACTGCCTTAGCAATGTTCTAAAAGACATGAGCAAAGAACAACAGACCTCTGCACAGCTACCAAAAAAATGTTGCTGTTACAGATAACTGGCAAATAGAGAGCTATTGCATCATCCTCAGATCTAGGTTAATCTACAAGAAAGTGCATTATACACCTCTGTCAGGCTGAGTGCTGCCTGAATAAGCTAACCAAGAGCACCTTCGTCTACACTGAAGTTCTTCTGAAATTCTCCTTTCTTTCATGAGTTCCAGCTCTGTTCCACAGACAGGAACAACCTGAGCATAAGTAAGGTAACCACAGCCATTCGGAATATTATTAGCACAACATCATTCAACTTTATCAATGATGCTTAAATACCATTTAAACCTCAAACTAGCATGCAATCTATAAGTGGTTCTTTGTTTTTCTTGTAGCACTGGTGAAGAAGACTGGAACTAGAACCAACAAGTAGAAAATGTCAAGAAATGGTCAATAAAGAAAATATCTTGCAGTGAAGGAAGGGGCTGTTTGTATCAGAATGGAAGTTGCGGCCAGTGGGAAGAACACTAATTGTCAGCGCATCAAAAGTTGTCCTTGGGTGATCTTATCTCAACAAATCCCCTATCTGTCTATCTATCTGTCTGATATATAGATATATCTATATAGATACATAGATATAGACATAGATATATAGACTTATATAGATATAGATATATACACACACACATATGTTACAGCTTTCTTTGGAAAGGCTATCTACCATATATTTCTCTGAAGAACATACATAATGATTAAAATCAACAATAGAAATTGACAGACAAAGCATAACTCTCTCGGCAGTATGGACTTATCACACAGAAATGCCACTACATATTCCTCCACTGCAAATTCTCTGACTGAACATCCATACAAAGGAGAAGGTCCTGTCTCTAGATTCTGTGCTTTCATTTGACCAGTTCTTTTAGATTTACCATCTTCTTAGTGTGCTTTACTTTTTGATTATTCTACTTCCTTTGTTTCTCAAACATCTTTTAATATCCTTCTCCTCATTTTTCTCTAGCTGACCTTTCTTCTGTAGACTGATCTTTTTTGCTATTATATTCTTTCACCCTTTCATCTTTTCATTGTGATCACAGAAAAACTTTATTTTCTGGTACACAAATGAAAAGGGCTGCTTGCTGAAGTACCATCATTATGCACTGCAGGTACTGTGCAGAATATTAAGGAATCATGCAAATCAACTCCCTTAGTCCAATCTTGCATGCTTTTGATAACTCCGAAGAATATTCTTTTTTAGTTAAGATCGGTTTGCTTGTTTACATAGCAGACAACTGTCATCTGCAACAAAGTAACATTCATTTTCACCTGGAAGCCAGAAAGTGCATTGGTGATGTAAAAATCTTCTAATTAACATGTATGATACTGCAAATATAAAAGGGACAGAAAGCTATAAAGACATATTCCATTACCTATAGCTGGCAATCACACTGGAAAATGTCTTTTTTCCCTTTCAGTGTACAAGTAAAACCTACCACTTCAAAGGCAGAAATAAAGTATCAAGCTTTAACTTCATTACCTTTCTCTACCCCTTTTTCAAGACTTTATTTATCATGTTATTTTTCTGTAACTAGTCCAATTAAATTTCCCAGTAATGACAAATGCTGTCACGTCATTGATCTACGACTCAACCAACAGCAGAAATACCAAGCGACTTTCACTTGCATTTTGTGTTAAGAAATATTTTCTTTCAAGCCACAGCGCAGACACATTACAATTTTTATTTCCAATGGGAGAGACTCAGGAAAATGGCAGTGACCCCAGAGTTTATCACTAAAATGCTTATTTTTAAGGTATTCAGAGAATAAAATATATTTAAAAGCCAAGTCCTGATCAGTAATGTGCATATGTGAAACAGTACATTCAGGTCCTCTTCGCTGTGTTTGCAAGCAATGGATCTTGAAATCTCCCTGTCTGCACCCAAGGTGACTATGTAACACCTTACCACTGAAACCCACTTCCAGGCATGGTTTAGTGACCCTCTCCCACCTCCTATCACCTATGGCAGTCAGGATGACGGAGAATGAAATGTCCACCCACTCTCAAGGTAGACTGGCTGAAGAAAGTGAGAGAAAGAAACCTCACACAAAAGCACCTCACTACATGGAGCTATCATCCAGGGATGTATAGGGCCACTCAGTCTAAGGATACCAGCTATGAAGAACTGAGTTCCCTCTTCACTTTAATCTGTAAAAAGATTTCTCAGCAACCTGTGAAGTCATTTCAGGAATTGGGCCACTAACCGATAAATAGCTGCACAAACACAGACCCACCCACACATACATATTGTGGGCAGCATTAGAAGGTTAAGGATATCTAACACTTTGCAGGATCGTTTCCAAAAGACTGAAGTCAATAAGAGTAAAATATGAGCTATCCATATTGTTTCCTTTATAGTACATGTATTTGGCTCAGTGCATGGTTTTCACACAAAACTCTCTGTGAAAGTGCCCTCAGACAGACTTTTAGTCTCCAAACCACAGATTGCTGCACACCCTCACCCTGAGTTGTCTCATATATAATTTAAAAGTTTAATGCAAAAAATAAAGCTAACATTAACAATACCTATTATTGAAGACTGACAGCGTAATGCTTTATTTCCTAATGGCATAACTAGAGTGATCTATAAGCAAGTATAAAAATGAACTCATGTAAGAGTGTCTGGACAGTGATACGTTTGCATTCATCACCAAGTAATCTCAGTAGAGATTCCCCCTCTTCCTCCCTCCCTCTGAGTTAGGTAAAATGTATACCATGTAGTTGTCTGCTAGTGTCTGAGATGAAAGATTAAACATTATGGTTCAGTCTATTCTTCATTCATATTACTGATGCCATTGCAACTTCGGTGCCTTTGACCAAAGTTTCCTTCTCTGTTATTCGGAACTTTGCGGGTTGTTAATTAGTTGACACCGTTCATCCCCAAAAGGGGGGTTGGCAATGTGTATATATCAACTGCAAAGGCCTTTGGGGTATTTTATTATTTAAGGTACTAAATTAATATGAAATACCATCATAGAATTATTGACGTTAGCAATATTGAAGGCTGACTAGGTCACCCACCTCCTCTCTCTCTCATGAAGGAAATGATTAGATATTATCTTTGCGTTGGACACTGCTTGTTGCTATGCGTCTCCAAACCGTGCAAGTGGGAGCAGTAACAGCTGAAGCAGCCTTTTTTGCTACGTTCCCTTATACAGCAGTCGCCGATGAGTATTCTTGGCACCATAGGCCTAACATGTGCTAGTTTTGCTCAGAAGTGGCACCTCTGATAAATTCTTCAAATCCTCATAAAAAAAAAAAGTCTCATTAAATTCTTATTACAAATACAAATGATCTTAGCTACAAAATTTTGGCCACATTTTTTGTAAAGGAATGATCCATAAAAGTAAAGACTAAACTCTGGCTTGTCTATTTCTTAACCTATTACTCTCCCCGTTACATACTGTATTTGTGCATGACTTAAGGGAAGAGAGAGGATTTCCAGTCTGGTTCCTCTATTTTGTCTGCTCCTTTTACTAAATCAGTTCTACTAACAACTCCAGATAATTTTGCACAAGGGCAGCCTCCTGTTCTGTCACAAATCTTTCATTGCACCATCTGAGGTGTGAGCAGTGTGCAAAAGCCAAACAAGCTGGAAATACTGCAGAAGAAATAGTTGGTTAAAGGATGAGAAAATGAAATGGTTATTAGTGACTGAAGGCTATTACCAACTCTCAGCTGTTTAGTGATCAATGTGATCAGTGCAGCTCCTAGTGAAGAGCTATTCACATCACAATCATGCTGGCACTGAATATTAACCATTTTAGCTAACTTGGCAAAGAGGAAAATAACTGAATCGGTGCAGGCTAAACTCTTCCCAATCCCAGAAACCGGCTCCAGGTCAGATTTGAGGCACATTGGCATGGCAACATGAGGAAACTTTCACTGCTGTTACTGTCGCTGAACCTGTTCTATGAATAGAGAACTCTATTCTCCAAGCCTGTCAATCTGTCACCAAGAGAAATTAGAAAGGAAAATTAAAAGGTTAACTGCTTTCCTCTCCAAAAATAGCATTTAAGTTCTCTCTCAAATGTTTGGCTGTTTGGATGCTTTTACTCAGATGCCAAAGTCTGTTGACATCTCCCTATTTCTCATCTCCTATTTTTCTGAGCTTCCTTCTGGGACTGCTACAACTACCCAAAGCAGAGTGGGTCCAAACAGTTATGCATGAAAGATGTGCATGGATTAACAGGGGGTAAAAAGGGGGTGGAAGGGGACACAAAAACAATAAAAAGAGGGTTGTTACTTTTTTGTGTTTCCTGGTTTTTGCTGACATTAAAAATGCTAATAAAACTCTCATTGCTCACCACCCACTCAGATTGGAGAACAAAGGGAGCATGGGTGAGTTACTCTGTCGGTGATGCTACTAGCTGAACTAGCAACTCAGATAACTGAGTTTCTAGCATTCATTCCCTCAATGTACAACTGTGCAAACTGGATCATAAATAACGTTGAAGACAAGGACATGCAGAAATGATCCTAAGGTAGAAAAATGGATGACCCTATAAGTCTTGAATGTTTCCATCTGTTCTCTCCATCTGAAAGGGTGGTAGTAGGGAAAAGAGGGGGGTTTAGTGAATGCCACAATCCACTTGACCTGCAATGAGACGAGTTTGATTGCCTCAGTATAAATTACAAGTAGATCTGCAATAATAAAACAGAATAAAAAATTAAATCCATCCACTGAGGAGAATGGTGGATAATAACTCTGGGCATGATCTTGTAGGGAGCTGAGTGCCTCTTGGGAGCTCTTGAGAGTGAAGAGTACTGAGCACCTCCCAGGGTCAAGTCTTCCATGCTCCAGCATTTGTGATTCAGCCTCTCTATAGATTAGGATAGATCTCCTTTGTCGCAAGACGCACAAACAAAAAAAAAAAAAAAGATAAGAAAACAAAAGAAAAGAAAAGAAAGATAAACAACTATGACTATAACCTTGAAATTGTCATCCAACCTTGGAAGACAGCCATCGAGGTAGTAGATGCAGCTGAGGCAGCATCCCCTTGAGATACAGAAGGAGGGAAACCAGAGGTCAGTACTGACACACCAAATAGCAACAGTAGATTCTGATGTAAGAGAGCACTGCATGTATAATTTGCTTTATCTTCTGGATTAGAGTTAACTAACAGGTGTCTGTTCCCACTCCCTCCTGAAATGCACTTACACATTTTTTAATTAATGCACATAAATACTCACATGTTCCAGGCTGGCAGTGGCTAGAAAAACCTCACAGGACAAGCTAGTTACTCTCCTGGGGACTGAAAAAGCATCAAGACACCCTGGGGAATAGTGCAACAACAGTAAGGTACATTTTTATCCCATTGCAGCATTATAATGGTGTCCCACTTCTGGTCCTTTCTAGATTATGAAGACAGGAACTGTCAGCTCCCTGAAAGCCATAAAGACATAGCAGGTCAGCAGTATTACCCTGATGACGACTCTTTTTCCATTCTAGCTCCATGAGGCTCATTGGCAGAAGAGGTGATATAGGTGTGAAACCAAGATTGCTAGTTTCATTACAATGTTAGTAAGTATTTTAGCAGAAGCCCTGTTAGCATTCTGGTCTTTAAATAAGTAGAAAACTCGAAAGTGCATGACACAAAGTGTGTTCTCATACAGAACTTTTGTTTTGAGTTCAGAGAAAACATGAAAAACCTAAAATGACAAGAGTCAGATAGCTGCATTCACAACTTTTTGACCAGCGAGGCATTGTACACGTATATAGGTATATAGATCCAGTACAGATCTATATACCTTTATCATTTAGAATGGGCCTATTGGAAATCACTATTATCTAATCATTTTTAAAGTAGAATCAAACACCACGTACTTGCAAATGCGCAAGCATATGGGGTCATAAGATTCCCCAAAACATTAATGTTAGGTCCTTGATTCCTGCATGCACGGTGGGTGAACTGCAGGACCAGGGTCCAAAAACATTAAAAAATTTAATAAATTGACAACAGAAATGGAAGTGGGGAAAAAAGAATTCTGCCACAGTAAAGAGTTTTTCCTCTTTTTAGCTGCAATTCAGTGATTAACGTGGAGGAAGGCAATATCTTATCTCCATGGGAATATCTAGATAAGTGGTTCTCACCTTTTTTTAGACTTAAGACACCTCTAGTTAGACTCAAGGCACCCCCTGAGACAGATCTTAATTTTCATGCATGTTTTGACTAAAGAACAAATAACAGACAAGTTTTTTCTATTGCAAAGAACTCAGAACACAACAGGTCAGAATCATTATGATTTCCTATTTAAAATCTCTGGGTTGAATTTGCAAATCATGTTTGCACGCCTAGCAATGCTAACATTGTGTGGCATTCCACATCCCCCTTGAAAGGATCTCAAGGCTTCTCAGGGTACCGTGGCACCCTGATTGAGAATCATCTATACTTGGGGTGCTCATCCTCTGGCCTGTGAGCCAAATGCAGCATGTGGAGCCATGGTATCTGGCCCATGGAAGTCCCCAGGGGTTGGGAAATTTGGTGGTGGGGGAACCATGGCAAGTAATACTGCCACCCTCCCCCATTGCCAGATTCTGAAGCTCTGTGTGGCTGAATCAGAGCTGGGCCATGCCTCCTTCCCCATCATACCATAAGGCCAGGACACACCCCTTTACTACCTCTGTAGCTGGATCAGGGCTGGCCATGCCCCCCCCCCCCCCCCCCCCGCTCCTTACAACTCCCTGACCCCGACCCTAGTTGGCCAGAATGGTGGCACACCCCATTCCCCAACCCATGTGGCTGCATTGCGGCTGGTCTAACCCTCATTTCCACCCTTCCTCCACCAGGCCACCTCAGGCCATCATTCCCTTGTTGGGATCTTGGTCTTCCTGGTGTCCACCCCTCTGCTCTGCCTGCCCCTTTTATCCTAGACCTATTGCACCAGCCTGGCTTCTTGGGCTCCAGCTCTTGTCTTACCCCCTAGCTGTGGACCCCTGGCCCTCATCTCTGTCCCACTCTGGACTGTTGACCCTCTGGCCTCTCTCTACCCCTCTGGCTCAGGTCCTGGCTGATATTTCACTCAAGCTTTGCCCACTTTTGGTCAGGAAGCTTGCTAGCCCCAGCACAACTGCCTCTCTTTCATTCTAATGGGCAATTTGTTGCTGCCCTGACTCCTATAGCACTGCCTCTATTGCTTCAGTAGGCTCTGCCTTATCATACACTATTGCTGTATAACTAGCGCAGCAATAGGCATACTCAGCTTCTGGCCTCTGGCTGCCTATTACTTTGTAGTTAACAATTTTTGGCTGCCTGAGTACTGTTGACTACTGTTTACCCCTCTTAAAATAACAGGAGCCATAGGCTCTCTGTTACATATACCCACTATTGAACTTGCCTGCTAAACTACATAGACTAAAATGGTTAGTGCATACTTTTCCTTACCTGCTATCTTTTCTTATCTTTTGACAGTAACAAGTATTCCTTCTTCTGGAATATTTTAGCAAGTGCCCCTGACTGTGTGACATCTGGATACCATTATCAGACTGACAAGAGGTAACTTTTGCTATTAGGCTCTGCTCTGGCAGATGTGTTTTTACTAGCACTGTTCATTTCCCTCCCTGTAAAAATGCAAAACATTAGCTTTCACTTACAAATAATTATAATAGGTTCTCTTCTGCATTTAGGCACTGGAGTTAGTCAAATTCTTGTTTACTTCTCCCTATAGAAAGTTATTCATAAAAACTGTTACCCAGAAAGAACAAAGAGCCGGATTCTCAGCTGGTATGAAAGTCAATGTAGCTTCATTATAATCAACGGAAGTATTATGTTTGACACCACCTGATGATGAGGCCTTATATTCTTAAAAGTATAATGGATGTCATAGCTCTTTCATAAGCTAATATTGAAAATGTACATAAATCATAATAGTGCTATAAAGACGGACTTGGGGCAATCCATATGGAAGCACCCCTGTGAAAGATAAATGGAGAATATATTCTCTGGGTTTAGGAATACAAACCTCATGGAAGAGGTGATATCTTGTATTACACCAACTAAGTACTACTTTATTTATTTGCAAATATCTAGTTAGTCTAATGAAAGATATCACCTCTTCCACAAGTTTTGATTCCTTTTGCCTCTAAGCCCATATGGCTACAACCTGGATACCTTCTCTGGGTTTAAGTATTCTTTGTCTGCAAGTTGAAGTTTTGAGGTTGCCTTGGAAGAGGAACTATATCTATGCTCAGTCTTTCAAAAAGTCATGTGGCCTCTGAAATTTTTTTTTCTCGGAACCTGAAGTCTAGGACTTCTGAGGCTGGGCCAAGAAGAGGAGACTGAGAGGTATATCTGGAACTAGCTGACCTAGAAATCTGGGAGTCCTATAGATCCTTACCTGAGGCAGTTTGTTCTTGGGACTTCTCCAGACACCGGAAGACCAGGTGCTAGGTTCCTATCTCTATGTCAGGAAGCCCTGAGAGCCCTTGTGCATTTTCCAGGGCCCCCAAATGCTCTTGGACAGACTCATACCCTAGACCCCAAGAACCTCAGCTAATGCAAAGTTTCCCAGGGATTCCAGTGCTGCCAGGTTCCCCAGTCCAGATAGGGGGAACCTCAAAACCAGAATTATCAAGGATTTTAGATTCCTGTTTTAGAGCCATGAGCCAAACCCTGGTTAAACTGAGGGCTCCCAGGGGTTTCAGGCTCCCATTTCCACAGCTAATAGTGTGAAAGCCATGAAGCCATATGTAGAAGAGATGTATTATTTGAATTTTGTTTTTACCCTGAAGAGAAGACAGGACTTCTCTACATTTTGTAAAAGAAACACAATTATGTAAAGAGCATTCCTGACTCTGCAGCACTGGTTTCTGCTCAAAAATAGGAGCAGAATGGCCCCAAATTTCTTTACCAATGCAGCAAAGGATAAACAATACTAATTCCTTTTGATTAGATCACGCTTGTTTATATGATAGATTGAAACATCAGGGAAATGCTAACAAGCTGGGGTGAATAGAGGAAAATGCAATGTAAACTATTAAAGGAAGGAATAAAAATAAAGGAGAGAGAAAAATTAAGCAAATAAAATATGCATAGTTTAGCTACCATTTAATACAGATGGATGGGATAATTTCATGCAGGCACTTTAAACAAACCCGAATGCCATGAAGGAAAAAATATGGTGCAACTAAGTTGATAGGATCAGAAAACTTCAAGAAAATCCCCATTTTATTTTTCAAAATTAAACTACCTTGCACTAAACAGTGGCACAGGAAGATTAAATATATCCTGCCCGTTCCTATTAATTCTGGTCTCTTCCATGTATGATCCTTATGAAATCCATGTAAAATATTTTTCATTGGAATTTACTTCTATAGGAAATCTTAACCTGTGTTCTTCATTTGAGGATCAAAACACGTTACAATTTAAATGCATCTTTGATTCAGACCCAAAATGTAAGTATTTCTCATCCATGTTTCAAATTTCTTGAAAAAAATAGAGTTTTTTGGCAGATCATTTGACAAGTTCACAACTTTTGATCAAGCCCTACATTATGTGTCATCAGTATTCTTTTGTTCATCCAGTACCTATCAATTTTGTTCATCAAAATCTAGGACTGCTTAAAATGTGGAAGAAGGTTGGCATGTTATGTGGTCCATTTATGGAAATCAAGAACATGATTTAGCATTTAGCATTAATATACATAAAATGTCTAGAAATTATGTACCACAGATCAGATCAGTTTGGGCTATTTAAGCCCCATTGTGTAATATAAAGCATTTTCTTACTGAAGGACAGAAAACTTGGGTGAAGAAATATAATTACAAAATGGAAATCTAGTTCAGTTGAGGAAATATACTATATTAATGCTGTTCTCATCACAGCAGGATATTGGCAAATAAGTCTTACATCTATGAATATTACTTTTTAAAAGAAAAAAAAGGTAACATTTTGACTGCAAATGAAAAATATCAGGTGGTGTATATACATTTCTAATTCTGACCAAATGGTTAGTAGAGGACCCTGCCACTGTCCCATCATATCTTATCCGTT
The DNA here is from genome assembly GCF_030867095.1 of Alligator mississippiensis. Classification (NCBI taxonomy): domain Eukaryota; kingdom Metazoa; phylum Chordata; order Crocodylia; family Alligatoridae; genus Alligator; species Alligator mississippiensis. The sequence goes on along the minus strand of NC_081833.1, from coordinate 65,825,020 downwards.
AAAATAAAAGGCTGGGTCACTACCTAAATTATAGAAGAACTACAGAACATGATTTTGATGATATTCGGTCATAAGACTATATTTAAAAGCAAATACAGTGTTTTTGTGAGCCGGGCTGTAAGAATCTGTCCCACAATCTATAGCTTTATTCCTTTTGCATCAATACTGCACAAATACCCAAGAATGGACTTAGGTGGGGGTAGAGATAATTTAAGAAAGACCAAAAAAAAAAAAAAAATCAAGGTCCTGGTCCCACAGCACTTTGGATATGTCTACATGGCAAAACAGATGGGCAACTCTAACACATGCTAGCTTAATCTAGTTGACACAGGTAACCATAGCAGTGAAGATGCAACAGCACAGATTTAAGCACACCCTAGCAACCGGAAAAGGTTTATATCCTAGTTGCTCTTTTGTTCTCAAGCCCATATCACTACCTCTTCATTAATACTGTTAACCATGCACCACATGCCACAATCACACCTTCATATTGCTGCATAGGTCAGCACAGAGATAAATCCAGCATGCTTGCCAAATTTCAGCATATAAAATTAAACCCCACCTTTTAAATTGACTTTTGAGGTTTCATTTGCACTTCCTGTCCTAAACTCACAAACAATGTTATTGTACTCCTGAATTGTTTTCCTGCACAGTGATCCTTACATATAGTTCATTATCAACCTGTCTTATCTGTACAACGTTTGAGTTGCTTGTGAAAAGCGAAAAGTTACGTGTAAGGTTATTATCGTTATGGTAGTAGACTTGTTTCGATGTCTTCCTGGTCAACAAGGTTTTAAGAAATAAAATTCCTACATGATGTGCAAAAGCTCCATGCAATTGCCAGAGGAACTTGTCGCACGCTGGGCTTTTAGAGGAAGAATGTTCAGTGTGCTAAGGATCAGCAAGTTTTATGGCTATGCGAGAACAAGTCTTCGAGTACTCCCAGTTATTAGGTTTCATTGCTCTACCATGCCACTGCAGTCTGTTGCCATAACTACCTCGATCATCTTTACTTTTCCAGAATGATTTGCAGAGTTTTTGCTGCATGGTTAAGGTGCTGTGATCTATGTGCACACTCACAAAAGCAATACCAAACTTCCAGCCTCCCATCAAGTGAAAATTTTGAATTTATGAAGTTCTCCTGACTGCAGTGACATTGACATGTAAGCTGAGGATTGGGACCAACACCTCCAGACTTACTATAAATGTTCTTTTAACAGGCTGCCATTCTGTTGTCATGAGGTCCCTACTCAGAAGTAGTCAACTTGTCCTCCGCCTCTCTTTCCCTATTATTCTTTTGCAGCTAGCTGACTGCAATGTCAAGAAAACTGGAAAGAGGAAGGAAAAGGGTTGGGGGGGGGGGGGGAAGCACAACATAAAAATCAATCCACTTGGGAAGTGTTTTTCCTCTGCTGTGCATTGATCTTCCCGAGTTATTTATACATTGTGACATTCCTAACAAATGCTGGCTTTGTGCTCTTGTCTTTGCTTTGATGTCGTCATCATGAAACAGACCTCTATAGTGAACAAAGGAATGCTTCATAAAAGCATCATCAAATGGCATAAAAACTCTTCCCACTTCCCTCACCATGCTGCTTTAGTCAGTCATGTCACATAAATAGTACTTGAAAAGCTACAAAATAAATTCTGATGCAGCATAGACACAGCAGAACCAATAATGATAATAAAACCAGCCACCTACCCTAGCGATCAAGTACCTAAGACAATTAAGTGTTTGCTCTCTGACTAAAGAGAAAAAAGCACAACTGTGCTTGCTGCTATTCCTGAGCTCTTATTTAGTGAACTGCATGCTTCAAATATGGCTCTTTTATCCAAAGAGATCTATTGCTGAACTATTGCGCCAACAATGTGTAACTGGGGTTTTACAGACCCTCGGACCATCTGCACTACTTGGCCCCAGTCTCTTCCTTCTCAGCACGATTAATATGCAGTGCCATATTCCCGGATGTGTGGATGTCTGTCTGACTACACCTCATTGATTTAGAAGCAGTGGCCAACAGGCAGCATCATGGTGAAAAAGGAATAGCCAACTACAGCACTTGCATAATGAAATGAATAGTGTATCGCTCTGACCTAGAGTTACTCATGAAACTAGGCAGTTTTAAGAGCAATAGCACTCATTGTAAAGTCCCTCACTAACAGGTTTGTATTCCAAGAAGTTTAGCACAAACACTAGTCCTTAGCCAGAAAGAATCCCTGCTGCACAGGAGCCCGAGGCTACAGAGAGATTGCTAAGAAGCTGAAAGCAGACTCTTGCAGCAGCCTTCTTACATAAGAGCTGCCAAAGCAACCCTAGAACTTGTAAGAGACTCTTACAAACACACTTGGAGCTGGAAGGTGACATGCCTGCGGCATCACCAGCACCACGATTGATAGAGCGATGCTGTGACTAATTTAATTCAAAGTTGTACTGAAAAGGGGCTCCTCAAACACTCCCTGGAATTAAATGTTTTTGCTTACACTTTACATATTACTGAGCATTAGCAGTAAATTGAGATAGTCTTGCCCTCTAGTGGGTGGAAGTCTGCAAAGAAAGTGTGATGCAGGTAAAACATAAGAGAGTATCGGTTTTAAATTATGCAGAGTGGTTTAGGATCCAAACATTGTGGGTTCACAACCCAGCAACAGCATATCCCTCAGACAGCTAGTTACCATCAAAATCAACAGTTTTGCCATTGATATTAGGGGAATTTACTATAATAATTCTGTTTTCAGTTCCTGCTCATCCTTGTCCACAGAAACAGAATTTCTCCAGTCTGACTTACTCCCGTTTGCTAATCAGTATGAAATTTATATTCCTCTTAAACAGCTTCCCTTCATTTGGCACAATAACCCCAACTCACAGTCAGCTAAGCTGATGTAGCTCACACAGAGAGGAGGCCAAAAGAGAGGAGTGTAGCAAAAACACTGATGAGACTTTATAGTAGGTGCAGCTCTGGTTTAAACTTGCACCTGCTTATTTTTTACTTTTCTTATTTTACCCTCCTTATTACACTTCTTGGCATGTATAATTCCCCCAGTTTGACTCCTTCACATCTTAGGGAGATAAAGTCAGCTTTACAATATGGTAAGGGAGGGAAAAGCATCTATCAATAGGTCCACGATAGCTTTTAACTTCTCTAAGGGAGCCAAGGTTGTACCATTTAGACTCACTTTGGCATACTATCCATAGAATTTAGGGACATTAGGATTTAGGTATTGTAGGATCTCTTTGTAAAGTGGTAGATTATGTAATATTGTTTTGGAAGAACATGACATTCCACTATCACTATGAGAAACAAGCCCATAAATTGTCAGATAAAAGCATATTTATCAAAGAAACTATTTGACAAATACAGAAGATTGTTTTTCTAGATCAATTTCCCTTGACTTCTGGAACAAATAGATGTAAGAAAGTATTATCTTTTGAAAACCACTAATTTTCAGTAATATTGTGTCTTTTTTTTTCTAATCAGCTCTTTTCTCTACAAGGGAGCTTCTGAAGTTTACTCTGTGTGTGTGTGTGTGTGTGTGTGTGTGTGTGCGTGTGCGCGTGCACGCAAGACAGAGAGAGAGAGAGAGAGAGAGATTTTGATAAAATAAGTAAAAAAAAATATAACAAAAATATGCTTTATGCAAGATTTCTCTGGTTTGCTAAAGCTCCAGTTCACTAAAGCTTTTCTCATGCCACTACTCTGCAGAGGGCGTGGAACGTTCAGTCCTTTGATTCAGGGTCAGGATATTGCTCCAGCTGGGTTGATGTAACTTGTAAAATTTGTACTCAGTGGTGGGGAGGAAGGAGGGAGAACAATGTAAAGATTAAAAACATATAAATGCATTTCTCATCTTGTTTTGTAACTAACAAATGTGCACATGAAAAATAATCTTGCAACTGCCATGTTGGTTCTTCTCCATGATCCATAGCTTTTAGGTTCCATAGAAAACAACAGCTTTTATCAAGGTAGAGAATTCCGTTTCATTTGTTTGTTCATTATGAACTAGACATTGTATAAACTAGAAGGATTTGATATATAGATGAAGTTGTCAAGAGCAATACAAATTCTAAGAGAGTAGTTTCTCAAATGTGATAATTACTATTTATTTTATAGGCTGGCACATGACATCCCATCATTAAAAGGAGCTCCTAATTCAGTTTTTATTATTAACCACACTTTTCAATCTTTTATCAACCCCAGGCAAGACTATATTCTTCTGCACAGCAACAACAGAAAAGCTAACACTCGTGTTTATTTTACCAGAAATTAATCTCAAAGCTATTTTCCATGTTGCAAGAGGTGCCTCATTTGAAAATACTGGTGGCATCAATTAGGGATTGTACTGCCCTATAACACAGGCAAAAAAAAAAATAAAAATCCTGGTACCATGTTTAGAAACCCCCCAGAGAATTGGGGTAGGATTTTCAAAAACTCTAGATTTAGTCCAATTTTGTTGCTGTAGAAAAGGGATGACTTTGTAGCCATGATGGTCCAAAAATGTGAGCCATAGACCTTCGTGGGTGACACATTTTACTGTGGATGTTACCTTTTATACACTTGTCCAATAAAAGCTATCACCCACAGAAATCCTTGCCTCCAATTCTGTTTCCATTTAAAGCCATGGGAATTAATTTTGTAACCAACTGATTCAGTAGGTTGGGTTCAACCAATACTAATCTTCATGAAGTTTCCATCCTGTGTTTCTACTCAAATGCACAGTACTCAAATCCTTGCCAGTACTGGAAATGGTTAGATTTCAGTGTCTGTCCCAGTGTCTCAGACAGGTGAAGAAACTGGAACTCAGTTCAGAGTTTTTGGCTGCAGTTTTTTTCTCTGGCCCAAGATCAGCCAGTTGCTGTTTCCCATGATAGTGTTTGTTCTTCATCTGCCAGTTCTGGAAGCAAGAAGCCACAACCTACAGCAGTGTGATTTCTGCATCTGTCAGGACAGTGAAAAGAGGCAACCTGATGGGAGGGGGGGATTAACTAGGAAAAGGTAGAGTAGGATGGTTCCACTGATGAAGGAATTGGGAAGGATTCCCCGTGAAAGGAGCAGGATGTGAAGCCATGGGCTGGAGAATAAATAGTAAAATAAAAAGGAGCGGGGAATAGAGATAAATATATACAGAGCCAGGTGATAGAGAGCGAGCTGAATGGGGAACACTACACTGAGAGTCTGAAAGAAAAAGCAGCATGGAAAAAGGGGTCAAGAAAGATGCTAGAAGGGAAAGCAAACTTTCAGGTTTTATCCAGTTACCTCCAAAAGAAACACAGGGAGATGAGATCCAGGCATCTGGAAAGGTTTGGGGAGTCTTTAGACATTCTTGCAGGCTTTAGGGTGCTTATCTGTCCTGTGAAATAAGTGTTCTCCCTCAATGGTTTTACGTGTATTTTTCTACATGGATGGGAGACTTGTTCATATACGTTTTACAGAGCTACATTAATGTGGTGAATCACATTGACAAAACATCAAGATGCAATATCTCTGGCAGAGAGTGCAGGATCTAAGGGATTTTCACACTGATAGAAGAGCATTTCTTGAAGAACAAATGACTGAAAACATTATTGTTTTTCAGGCCCTGATGATGAAGATTGCACAAATACCTCTGCCTTCAAATTCAGTCAAAAGCTTACACAATCTGATGATTTCCTACAATCCAATCTCTAACTTTTGTAGTTGTGAAACTTCTTGGGAACCTGATTTAAAAACAAGCCCTTCTACCCTTGCAAATCTGTACTTGGCATTTATATTGGTTATACAACCATTTATGTGCTGTACTTAACCCGACTTGCACGCACAGTGGTTATAAATTGCGCACACAGAACAGCACACACTAAACATTTTTGTGTAGTTTGAAGGTTTGGCTGTCAAGAATCTGCCCTTAAATTTCCTACACACACACACACACACACACACACACACACACAGTGAATATAAAAGATCTGAACAAGACCATACCAAGTACAATCACTCTACAGCTAAAGGCAGAAAGTACTGTCAACATTTTCTAATATGGGTGTACCTGCTGACTTAAACACTGGATAGAAAGTCTCCATGAGGGCAGGCTGAGGGAACTGGGATTATTTGGTCTGGAAAAAGAGAAGACTGAGAGGGGATTTAATAGCAACCTTCAACTACCTGAAGGGTGGTTCCAAAAAGGCTGGAGCTGGACTGATCTCAGTGGTGGCAGATGACAGAACAAGGAGCAATGGTCTCAAGTTGTAGGAAGGGAACGCACCCAGAGAGTGGTGGTAGATGGGTCAGTTTCTACCTGGAGAAATATAGGCAGCAAAGTCCTCCAAGGCTCTGTTCTGGGACCGGTACTATTCAATATTTTCATTAGTGACTGGGATGAGGGAGTAGTAAGCACCTTGTCCAAGTTTGCTGACGACACAAAACTTTGGGGGGAGGTAAACACACTAGAGGGCAGGGAGCAAATCCAAGTGAATTTGCACAGGCTGGGGAGCTGGGCAGAACAGAACAGGATGAAGTTTAACAGGGACAAGTGTCATGCGTTGCACCTGGGGAGGAAGAATCATCAGCACTCCTATCGTCTGGGAGGGACCATTCTGAGCAGCACAACTGCGGAAAGGGACCTTGGAGTCATAATCAACTCCAAAATGAACATGAGTCACCAATGTGATGAGGTAATAAGTAAAGCTAACTGCACTCTTTGCTGCATAAGTAGGTGTATCACAAACAGGTCTAGGGAGATGATACTTCCCCTCTACATGGCATTGGTCAGGTCGCAGCTGGAGTACTGCACCCAGTTTTGGTTGCCGTACTTCAGGAGGGATGTGGATAACCTAGAAAGGGTTCACAGGAGGGCCACCCGTCTGGTTAAAGGCCTACAGAAAAAACCTTATGTGGCCAAGTTGGGAGACCTGAACCTCTTTAGCCTCCACAAGAGGAGGTTGAGAGGTGATCTTGTGGTTGCCTACAAACTCATCAGGGGGGGTCAGCAGGAAGTGGGGGATACAATGTTTTTACCAGGGCAACAGTCGGGGTAACTAGAAACAATGGACACAAGTTAAAAGAGAGCAAATTCAGGCTGGACATCAGGAAAAAGTTCTTTACAGTGAGGGTCACCAAAATATGGAATAGGCTTCCAAGGGAGGGTGGTTTTGTCCCCTTCCTTGGAAATATTCAAAAGAAGATTGGACAGACACCTGGCTGGGGTCAGTTGACCCCAGCGCTCTTTCCTGCCCAGGGCAGGGGGTAGGACTCGATGATCTAATAGGTCCCTTCTGACCCTAACAACCATGAAACTATGTCCGAATTGTCAAATCTTTCTGAATCTCTCCGTATCGATTCAGAGGGTTCCGATAGGATTCGGAGAGATTAAAGGGTCCTCCGATTCAATTCAGATTCAGAGATTCATCCACCGAATCGGGCCGAGATTCATCCACTGAATCGAATCAGCGACCAAAGCTTTGCACAGCCCTAATGTTCACCCTAATCATAAGTCACTAGTTACGCTCACCAAAGAATGCCTGGAATGCTATAGAAATGCCAAGATACTTCATCACAGAAAGCCAGCTCCTGAAATGCCAGGTGGGTAATAAGAATGCCCCAAAATGCCAAGCCATCACTAACAGCAAGAGCTGAAAGTAGAACTTGGCCAGAGAAGTTTGAGATTTACTTGTTTGTTTCCTTTCTTCTGTCGATTTCTCTAGAACATTTTTGTTTTGATATACTTTGAGTGTGATGAATTTTAGTCTAGCGAATCTGCTATTTTGTAAGTGAAAATCATACTGGAATTTTTTTTTTACATAATGCTAATTTTTAGTGAAATAATACCTTTTTTTTGTCTGAATTACTATAATTATATTCAATACACTCTTTTTTTTATTGCAGCCTATCATCCAGACAGCTCTGCTGAAGAAATGGAGAAGCTAATTTAATGCACAAAGATAGAAATTACCAGTAGATCTGATATTGTTTAAGTGACTGAAAATACTTTTTTTAAGTAGCCACAATGCAGTATTCTCAAAGCTAGTGCTCATATTCGGATACCAAAGGAAGGAGAGATTTGTAAATGCTTAAGAAGCATCTTTGATGTTTAGGTTTTTATGTCCTTTTGATCAGAGATTAGCTGCTAAAATGCCGAAAAATATGTGGGGTTTAAAGATGTATAGAGTGATCTCCAATAGCAATAAAATCCTCTACACCAATATATTTGTCACCAGGGCTGAAATGGGACTTATTTTTAAGAAAGAATAAGTAATGCATTAATATATAATAGCTCTCAAAATATTCCCCTAATGATTTTTTTTTTTTTAACTGAAGAGAGTTGACAAACCAGTCTCAAATGAGCTTGGGCACATCCTACTATGAATTTCATTATACCATTAAATTCTAATGTTTCAGGATAGTTGTCACTTGGAACTCTGTTAATATTCACCAAAACGGCAACTACAACAACATTCAGAATATAACTTAACATCCATTTATTGGTGTACCTGTTAGTCCATATTGTCACATAGTTTAAAAAAATCGGAAGAGAAGGATCAGTAGGATAAGAAGATACTTAGCGTTATACGAATGCACTGTCTATAGACTTAACTTAATAATTTTACATTTTTAATTCAATTAGGGAAAAAAAAAACAACGCAATGCCCAGGCATGCAGATGATTCCCACAGTTAGAGACAAATATGGACTTAACAGCCAATTGAGTCTGCTACAGAAGCAGAATATTCCCTAAGATCCTACATAGGCAACATCTGAAGTTTACCATTTACTAGGTCTCAATTAGAGGAGTCTACTGTAGTGGGGGCTAGACTTTTTGGCAGGTGTGGCACAGATTAGCCTAGTACCCTTGCCAAGTGTCTGTTTGATCCTCTTCTGTGCAATCCACTGTTCTGCTTTAGGCTCCCAGCCCTTTTCCTGCTTTGCTTCAAGCTTCCTTCCCTATGCCCCCTTATTATCTATTACTTTGCTTTCTGCTTCTTAGCATATAGTTGGGGATGATCCTGCTGTGAGCAGCGGGTTGGACTAGATGACCTCCTGAGGTCCCTTCCTACCCTAATTATCTATCATTCTTGCCCTATCTGTCACTGTATTCCATGCTCCCCAGTCTGCATTGTGCCACACACACACAGGATGCCCATGCCACAGTTTGGCCATCATGGTCTACTGTACTGCTGTTCATTAAAGGTGTCTAAATTGGAGCCAATATACCTAACCCACATCATAGGTCTGTATGCAGTGTTGGCTATGTTACACCATGCCAATTTAATTGTGAAGTCAAGCACTCACACATTACACAATGCATGGGTCTAACAGGAAAAGCTGAACATGTAATTAAAAAACATACCAGAACACATGAGGTTTGGCCTTCCTTTTCCTGCTCCATTCAGTCCTTTCCCCCAAAAAAGGAAATATACCTCTGGTTCTCACTCTGGGATAGGAGATTTTAGACCAGCTTTTGCCACTAGGGCAACATTATCCTAAAGGTCCATTTTCTGGGCCTGGGGAGAAACTGAGCCAAGTATGGCTCACACCCTTGACACTAATTGTTTCCCTTTGAAACATTTCCTTTCCATTTCATGTAGAGTAGCAATACCAGTGTCCTATCATTTTTGGACTGTGAATTGTTCACATTAGGGACCATAACTCTTGAATGTCTGGAGAGCGATCATAATAAATAATGACAACACTTTGCAGATCAATGTCTGAGAATGAGTCCAAATACTCACCCTTCTCCAAAATAAATATCTTCAGAAGCATCTGCAAGACTAAGTATGATGCCTTTTGCTGCAACCCGGAGAAATCTTATAAGCTAAACAGGGTTGAAAGATAAACTACTTGAAAACCTCCAGTGAACACTTGCATGTTGTCAGAACCGTGACCATGGGTATTACTCTTCTCTCTATTGTTATATTGAACCAGTTCCCCAGCCTGACATTAAGGAGTGACCTGTCTTGTTGGAAGAGTAAAATCTGTTGCATGACATATTTTGTACGTCTCCTTATCTCAAAGTACTTTCCAAACAGAAATGAATTAGGTTTCACATGAGCTAGTCATAACTACTTGTACTAAACTACTTGTACTGAGTGTGTTAAAACAGAGGCAACATCAAACTATAGAAGGATTCAATGACTAACTCTTTGTCACACACAATGGCTGCATCTACATTTGTGGTGGACTGTGCAGTTGTGAATGCACAATCATTTAGTACTTGCATAAATACTAAATGACAGTGTTACTGTGCAGTACTGTTGCCACATGGTATTTTCCTGATTTGCCCAGTAGCAATTAGCTACTGCACAGTAGGTCATACTGCTGAGCAGTACCATTCCCACATGGTTACTGCGCGGTAGCAATGAACTCCAGTGCAGGAGCTCATTGCTACTGCACCATAACATCTCGTGAAGGCACACCCAATGACTGTTGGATGAGGAGAAAAGCAGGGAGCTACCCTTAATATCTCTACCTTTATGCCACGGGCTCCTTTACAGCCATAACATTATCTTCTTGCTGAAGGCATAAAGCTCAGATCTGGGTCTGGGGAGAAGTTGAAATGCGCAGATTCAAGTTCTGTGGCTTCAGCACAAAGACCATTTTACAGCAGTGATGTAGCCCATGGCATAAGGGAAGAGATGTTAATGTCGGTGTCCCAACTGAATTCCAATTCTGAACCATTGTGTTCTGCCTTCCTATTTTCTCCCAGTGTTTTAGTTGGCCGAGGGTGTTCTTTCTTTGCTTTCTCTTCTAAGCTGGCATGTGGTACTGCAGCGTGTTGCTTCATTCTATCCCCATAGAGATAGAAGTGATCCTCCTATATCCCTTCCTTCCCTCACAAGTGTGTAGGGAGGCTTACTTCATTACGGTTCATAAAGCACTTTAATTTCCTGGATGAAAGCTGCTAAAGAAGTACAAATAACAATTTCTATTTTTAAAATAAATTTAACTCAAAGTTAACTCAAAAAACCTCAAAGCTCTTCTGACAATGCTGAGGGATATGAAAAAGTAAGATCTGGGATTTAAATTCTCTTGCCACACAGTAGGCTTAGAAAAAAAAATTCTAGCTTAATTAGTGATGAGTGTGTCATAAAGAAATCACAGGTTTGAGTCAGTGAGAGCAAGTGTCAGAATTTGGAACACCTAACTGAATGTATTCAAGCATTTTGAGACTACTACTGTGATACTTAGTCAATTCAATGTCTCCTAGTGCTCAACTCTCCAATGAGACATACTCTACCACCCACAGCCGCCTCCTCCTCTCATGGCTGCAGGGAGAAAAGACATCAAAATGACTTAATGAAGGCTCAAGGAAAAAAAAAAAGGAACATATTGATTAGAAGCCAGTCATCTTTTTGTGCAACTGTATTTAGAGAAATGGAGGCTGATAAGGGATCTTTCTTCTCTGAAAATCAGTCTTTGGAGACGGGAACAGATTGGAGATGTCAAAGTAATAGCGTTTGTAACATTTTAAGTTTGCTAGTTTAAATTCAGCTTCACCTATATAACTTGAGGCACGTGCATATTAATGTGACACAAACTCTGGCGCACATCACGCTGGAGCTTATTGCTCCTGGGGGCAACATTTACATGTGCGCCCAGGGCTGCAGCACACTGAGCCCAATTAGAGCAGCCCTAGTTGGAAGGAGCCCGGGGGATCAGCCTGCCCAGGACTGCTCCGACTTGGCACAATGTGCTGTAGAGGGTCTGGCTGGGGCATAATGGTGCTCCAGTGAGGGGCTAGCCTCAGGCAGCCACTACACTGAAGCACCATCATCTACATGTGGGCTGCTGCAGAGTAAAAAACTCCAAGGTTTATTAGTTTACTCCAGCCTAATAGCTCTGCATGTGTAGATGCCGAGACATTTACTGTGGAGCTAATTAGTCTACTTTGCGTAATGTCTCATGTAGGCACACTCATGAAGTAGTGGCTTCAGCCAGGTTTACATGGACAAATATTCATAAAGCAAGCTACCCCTGAGCTTCACCGTTTTTAGTGGGCTTGTTTCATTGGTTACCTTAATAAGATTTAACTACATTCTCATCTTTTGTGACAATGTTTCCTGCTTCTGGATGAAGCACAATAGCGCAAGATTATGAGGAAGCAGACACTGTTTTCACTGCCATTATAATGCAATATCTATTCTGTGGACAATGCTGCTGTATTGCTGCTCGTGATCCTTCAGTAGTACACTATGGTTAAAGGAGGAAAGGATTTCAAGTCTCCAAGGATGTCTGTTTAACCTCTTTCAGACGCAGTTAAATGCACATAAAAACTTTTTCAAAGCTATAAACTGACTGAAGCTAGTTATTCTATCCGCCCATTCTATCCGTCTCACGAGAAGCAGAAGACAAAGATACGAGTCTGTAAAGCAAGTTAGCTACAGTCTTTACATTTAGTTAATTATGTTTTTTTGTCAAGTGGATCTCATCCAGTCTGAACTGAAGGATGCTGTCCCACATCCTTTTTCTTGCTAGCTTGATATCCAACTTTGTATAGCATGACAAGGTAACATTTTTATGAACAAGCCGAGTGTCTGTGATCTGCCGTCATATGAAATTAGTTTCTTCCCAAATGCCTGTTATTCCAGTTGTTAAATTACTTTAAGTCATGCTCCAAGGCATATATAGTATACTACAATCAAACAGGAACAACACTTTGCATATCATTAAATGCCAAATTCTCTCTGCCACTCTAGAGCAGAACTGCAGCCAGAAACGTGTGCTTTCTGTGCTTCTTTGCTATTCCAATTGCCAAGTGAACACAGGCTGGGGAAGCAATACTGCCAAGTGTCAGTGCTGCGTTAATATTGTTATTATTCTCTGAGAGTGGAGTATATAACGCTATTTTCTCCAAAGGCATTATTGATACCATGGATTAGCATTACAATTTGTATAATTATTTCAGTACTCATAGGAATCCTTGCCATCAAATATTTATACAATACACGGCAGTTGAGAACAAGCAATTTTAGAAGTCTTTTTGCACCTTTTGCTGAACAAACAAGCAACAAAGGATGTTATATGGTGGTGATTAAATCCGTTAATTTTAAGGAAAAACATATTGCAAAATGCTATCTCTCTTTTGAGAGATGTTTGGGTCAATGCCATCTTGAAATCTCTTGCAATTCTGCCTTTACTTGTTCACCAAGGGCCCTTCTCTTTCTCTTTTCAAAACCTCTCTTGAAATCCTCTTCTCTAAGAATCCTTCCAATCTTGTTTTTTAACCAACGATCCCTCGGCACTTTCCATATACAAACTGTCCCCCAGTGGTCCGCTTGCCTTTCTTTACTTTATCTGCCTTCAGGCCCACTCCTAGCTTCTACAAGTTCTTGTTACAGAACATAGTGTTTCTTGCTGAGAGTCATCCCAGCAGTACTACCTGCACTTAGATTTGAGATTTTCAGGGATGGCAACTGATTTATGAAAAGAACAACAACTGTTTCTATTTAAATCAGGACAATTCATTTTCCCAATTGAGTGATATTTTATAACACATGCACATATTTTTTTTTCAAACAAAATAACACTTGAAGTCTAGGTCAAAACTCCAGTGGATTGCCTGCTTCCAGTCCTGAGATGGCAAAAATATACATCTTGACTTGAAGAACTGTTGTGTTGTATGCCAGCATTCAGGAAAGCTATAATTAGATATATAATAGAAATATAATGCATTTCTTATAGGTTTCCTGAATGCTGGCAAACAAGACAGCGATTCTTAAGAGTCAAGATATGAAATAGAGAATAAGAGGCAATCCTAGAATTTATGATAGTAGTCTCCATGATATCCATAAGACGTTATAGGTACTTGCCTAGGGGTCCCTTGGAGTGGTATGCAGTCACTTACTCAGCTCTTGCCCATTGTCTTCACTGGAACTACTCATATTCACTCACCTAAGGTTTTCACAGTATGGTGCTTGGTGAGGAAGGCTTGCAGAGTCAATCTCTAACTCAGTTACAAATTCAAAAGCACAGGAGAAAAAGACTCACACTGCATATTTAATACTCCCATTTTAGAATCTTTGAGGATTAGGCTTTGATTTATCATTCATTTCCCCGCCTTATTTTTGTTAATTTAAAAGAAAGCTAATTGTACAGAACCTTAATGGAAGAGATCAGGTTTCAAATCACAATATGTTTACTAGTGCTTATTGGGTGTCAAACTGCTACAACATGAAAAAGTCTTGGTTAATTAACTAAATTATCATCAATTTAAACTGCCTTGACATCTAACGACATTTAACAGAGTACACCAAATTACACTGTATTCATCTAACGATAATGTACTTGAAATGCAGTCATTTCATTTTATTTCAATCCTTGGAATTGTAAAAAAAAACAAACCCAAAAACCCAAAAAATCCCCAAAACCCAGAAAGAACACATTTCCTTAGTCTTTCAATTACAATTATTTAATAAATACCATTTCTTGTGTTAATGTCAGCAACAATTATTAGTAGCTAATTGTGAATTATAACCCAGCTGTTATTGAGACATGAAGGACCTGTGCTTCAAATCCTCATCCATGAGAGGATGTACTGCTTGGGCACAGAACAGTAAAAGAACTGAGAATCAGAAGCAGAGTTTTCACCTGTTTTCACTCTGCTTTTAGGGGCAGGTTTTGGTTATTTTTTGCTCCAGGGAGCTCCCCCAGACATGCACACGCCTGATCGGCTAGCTAAGAGGCCCAAAAATGAAAGAAATTGAGCAAGGATGTTCTTACCATCTGCCACCCCATCAGTCTGCTACCCGCTCTTTACCCTCCTTGCCTGCCTGCTCAGATATAGAAATAGAAATAGTAAGCAAATAGCCTCTGCTCTACTCCCTGGCTGAAGTTTACCTGAATAAATGATCTATAGGGACAGAACTGTCCGTGCAACTAAGTAGGGCCAGGAATTAAGTCCACAGTAGCTCTGTGAAAGTGGAAAAAGTGAGAATAAGTGAGACTTTGTCAAATCAAACCCCTACTGCTTTACAGATCTTTCTTGGAGATATTTATAACAACCAAGACCTTTCATCTGAAGATAAAGGCAACCAACCACTTCTTTTCTTCTTCTTCTAATTTTTACAATTATTTGGGCTATTTTTTGTATCCTTCAACCTGTAAAAGTCAGTCAACTTAACTACCATGAGCCTAAAGTTTCAGAAATCAGGAGCAAAAAACTATATACAATAGCTTTTCTTTACAAACATTGATGTTAAAGATAACTTGTGAGAGGTAGTTAGCCATGGTAGTCTGAAGTCAGGCAGAAGGCAAGGTAGATTTCTCTTTATAGACTAACTAAATCAGAAATGCATAATCTTATTTTGTGTACAACTTGTTCCAGTCTGTCCCATTGCTAAAAGCAAGTGTATCTTAACAATGTATAAATAGATCCTGCGTTGATGGCTAGTTGGGAAAGAACAAGTGAGCCATTCAGAGCAAATAATACCTCTTTTTATCACATAATATAGCAATTTAATACAGGAAGATTACCTCCATGTACTCCTTCCATTTTCTTGGCTTTGCCTTGCCCTGCTACTGTAATAACGCAGTCTCTAGAAAGCCAGTTAACATCACTGGAAAAAAATAAAATGGATCTTATCCACCCATTACATAGATTTATAGATGTTTGGGTTGGAAGGGACCTCAGCAGATTAAGTTCAACCCCCTGCTCTGGGCATGAAAGAGTGCTGGGGTCACATGACCCCAGCCATGTGCATGTATAGCCTCCTCTTAAAGACCCCCAAGGTAGGGGAGAGCACCACCTCCATTGGAAACCCATTCCATATTCTGGCAACTCTTACCATAAAGAAGTTCTTCATGATGTCTAACTTAAGTCTGGTTTCTACCAGTTTCTGTCCATTGTTCTTAGTTACTCCAAGGGGTGCCCTGGTAAACAGAGCATCTCCTATTCCTTGCTGCCCCCTCCCCCCCACCCTGATTAATTTGTAGGCAGCCACAAGATCACCCCTGAGCCTTTTCTGGTGGAGGATGAAGAGATCCAGGCCTCTCAATCTCTCCTCGTAGAGCTTTGCCTGCAGGCCCCTAACCATAGGAGTGGCCCACCTCTGAACCCTCTCGAGATTGTCCACATAATTCCCAAAACTGGACACAGTACTCATCTGCAAATTTGGACAGAGTGCTTTCCACGCCCTCATCCAAGTCACTGATGAAGACATTGAACAGTACAAGTCCAAGGACCGAGTCTTGTGGGACTCTACTGCCCACATCTTTCCAAGTCAATACTGACCCATCCACCACCACTCCCTGGGTGTGACCCCTAAGCCAATTTGCCACCCACCTGACCATGTAATCATCTACATCACAGGCACTCAGTTCATCTTGGCCTATTGCATTTAAAAGGCCAAGACATTTAAAAGACCAAGACCTAATCCACAGTGCTTCATTGAAGAGACAAACTAGCAGCAAAGGTCAACAGATGGTAGGCAAGGCTCTTTGGTTAAATGTGATATATTTTATTATTATTATTATTTACTGCCTATGTCCTTAGATCAACATGGCTACAACCAAAAACCCCAACAACAAGATGGTATACGTTTAATATTTCACTGATATGAGTATAGGAGGAACTGACAGCTCCATTTATTATTAAGAAGGTTGCCTCAAATTCTCTATTTTCAGTAGGTTATAACTTTGCAAATTGCCTGCTTAGGCTGAAGTTGTCCCTGTTTAGTGCCTCTCTTTCCCTTTTGTCCCCTCCCATGTTGAAATTTTAGATAAAATAGTTCCACCCTTTCTGATGAAAAAGGATTAATTGATATAGACTTAAGAGTTGGGGAGTGAAATTCCTTGAGATTTCTATCTGCACTGAGCATGCATGCTCCAGCCCCTCACAGTTCCAAAATGCTGACCAGAATGCATATACCATGTCAAGGTCATGGTGACTGACCAGTATTTTCCTTTTAATTGCCGTCCCTAGCTGCCTTGGCCTATTGTTATATCATAACAAGAAAGAATCATGCCTGTGCTGCTTGCTTCCTATGATCTCAATATTCACTGCTTGTGCCCACAAATACTTCCTTGATCAAATGCATTTTAGGAACAACAACCCCCGCTTTCCACAACAACCAGACTTTGGGCTTAGGAGGCTATGGGAAGTGAATAGACCAGGCAGTGGTCCATGAAGCTGTGGGGAGGTTCATAATGAGAATCATGGATGGAGGAACAGGATGCTGAAGAAGAGAAGAATGGACTAGAAGCAGCTACAAGAGGCAGGAGACAAGAAATCAGAAAAGAAATTAGGCATGTCAGATACTGAAAGTTTTGGAAAAAAAGGACTGAGATCAGACCAATAAGAGTTAGGAATTTGGGTGATCTGTACATTCCTCATGTACCTACTCAGCTATATGGGAGTCTAGGTATAGTTAGCTGGACTTCAACCATGGACAAGTGAAGCAGAGGCTATTTGCCTACTCTTTCCAAATCTGAGCACAATAGGCAAGGAGGAAGTATGGTAGACTGGTGGAAGGCAGGAGAGTGGGGAGCAAGGAAGGGAAGGAGTCCTTCCTCAGTTTGTAGACCAGCATAGTTGATCAAGGGTGAGTGCATGTGTGCACATGCTTGCATGCATGCGTGTGTGAGAGAGACAGAGAAGTATGGAACCTTTCTAAATAATTAAACATACCTAAATACCTGTAAAAGGTATCTATACACCTTTATAAAATCCATCCAGATAATATAAATAAACCACCTTGGGGCTGCCATTTTCTAGTTTTTTTCAGCTGTGTAAATTATACTCCTTTGATTTTTTAAAGTACAGCGTGCACTCCCCAAACCCGCCTTCTTTCTTCATAGACTGAAAAAGATTTGTGCGTTAAACATTAAAACCAAAATTGTTACTCACTATATTATGCTTTAAAACATTCTCTCTCTTCCTACAGTGACATTTCTAGAAGAGTATTATTTACTCAGAAACAGAAGTTCTAGAAAAGTAGATTTTAGTAATAGAAATACACCTGCATTTGGGTGTATATAGAAGCTAAAATTCAACCCCTATTTCCCCCAGGAAGGTCCCTATCTAATTTCTAAAGGACAATCCTGAAGAATTTGCAAAAATAACTTATCTTTTATGAGCACATTTGGACACAGAAGGCCAAATCTTCAACTAGTGTAAATTGTCAAAGCTCCACTGAGTTCAATGGAACTGTGCCAGTTTATAGTAGCAGAGGGCCCAGCTCAACATTTCAACACACTACGCTATCAGGATAAAGTGGGACAGTCTGTGTCAGAAGACCCAGGCAGTAGTGATTTCATTACCTGTTAATCTCTATAAGCACCTGAACCCATTACCCAAAAATGTCTCAAAAATACCCTCCAACTAAATTACTTTAATGCAAACTACTAAGAGTAAGGCTAGGATGACTAGTAACTCGATTCCCTTGCTTTCTTGTTTTAACCAACAGTGTATCACAGTAATTGCAAATGACTCCCCACCATTAACATTACTAAACTTTATTGGGAGAGCAGTCTGGAAGGATGTTAAAATAAAATCAACTTTGCAAAATTAAAAGACTCAACTCTTGTCTTTAAGGCATTGTGATACTAATTAACAAAAATTGCTTTCTGGTTGAGGGTTTCTCTTGACTGTAAATCAGGAGAGATGCTGCAGTTTGAGCAACAGCAGGCAAATCATCAACCAGTTTTGGCTTGAAATAGAAAAAAAAAATTGAGGTTGGTAAACCGCAGTTCAAACAAAAGAAGATAGCAAGGCATAGGCAGACAAGGTTCCTTGGGTGAATTTGATATCTTTTATTAGACCAACCCAAATGGTTGGAGAATAGTTATTAAGCAAGCTTTCGAGTTCAAAAACCCTTCTTCATACACCCCTGATAGCAAGGCATAGCCTTTTGGGGTTTTTTAATCTGGCAGGCAATACATAGATAAAGCACTGATGTAGCCTATGTAGTAGTGATCAGGGAAGGAAGCCAGATTTCACCGTATACTTTTGAGTTGTCCTCATCAGCTATATTCCTGGTACCTTTACCCACTGAGGAGATTATCTGGCTTTTACATGGGGCATCATTATTCATGTGTCAGGTTGCTTGTCCTATCTATAACTGATCCTGATTCTGCACAAAATGAATGCACAGAACTAGCTAACTGTTACAACTCTGAACAATAAACTCTCCTGAAACAATCCAGGTCTGACCATTTTACATTGATTGGACCTAGCGGTCTTCCTTTTAGGCAAAAGTGATCACTGGGTCCAATAAACACAGGCATACATGAATGAAAAGAACTGAACAATGAACTTGATTGTAGGGCAGTAGGCAATTTATGCAGACTTTGGTCCCTCTCTAACTAGCTGCTACTACCTAACTGAGGGACCATCTCCTAATGCCCAACTCCCTTAGTCTCCTGTTAGGGAGCATCTATAAATTATAACTTCAAGTACTACACAGGAGACAGAAGAAAATAGTGGTTACCTTCACTCTTCTTGGAGAGGAACTACCTGCTCATTCTTGGAAGGAAAGCTCCTTTCTGTGAAGTCTGGAGCCCCTTTTTTAAAGTCTTTCCCAGTTTTTTGGTTTGTAGAAGGGTGACAGAAGTGGGGGAGAAGAACGCCCCACTTATCCCCTTCCCTTACAAACAGGAGGGCAAAAAGCCCCAACAGCACTGAGATGGGCTGGGGGAATGCAGAGTGTGGTGCAGAAAGCAGCATAGCCCTGGTATTGCAGTCTAGAAGTACCCACCAGGAAAGAGAGACCACAGGAGAGAGAGGCCCTGTCTGGGACTACCCCAGCCAGATTGCCGAGCACTGGAGAGCTGAGGACCCTGAATGAGGAGATCCTTGACCCCAATTTACTACAGGAGATTCCCCCTCCTACAGGAGAGTGGAGCTGCAGCTGGAGGGCAATGCTCCATGCTGATTGATTGGGCAAGGACATCCAACACAAAAAGGATGCCAGGAATGGTAAGACCCTAGCTTGGATGCCAGAGAAGCATGCCTGAGGAGGGTGAGAGGCAGATAAGCTGCCCACATTTCCTTATTCTAGTTTCTGATGGACTAAGGGAGATACCAAGCAGCAAGCCCAGGAGGTATTGTTAAGGAGTTCCAACTGCGGAGGTTTAACAACTGCAGCAAGAATTGAGACAGGCCTTAAAAGAGGAGGGCCTGTGGTAAGAGTGTAGGGATGGAGGAGCTTTCAATTCAGATCCCATAAGTGTCTTGCCATATAGCATATCAGGACAATGTTGGCTTGCCAAGGGGCTGCCTGACAGTAAAGCACTGCCTCCTTCTTTGCAGAATCCTACTTAGATCTTCTATCAAGTCATGGTGAGTGAATGCCTTGGGAGAATAAGGTGCTTTCCCGCAAGGGCAAGTGGAGGGAGGTTCAGGCCCCAAGAGTCAGCATTGTCACAGTGGTGCATTGACCAGGAATTTTAAAGGGCCAATGAGAAGGCACACATAATGTGGAAAGGCAACCCCAGAAGCCCCTGCGGGGGGCAACAGAGATACAAGTACAGAATCTGTTGATTCAGATCTTACAAGGACAGCAAAGACAAATGGACAAGCTCCTCCAGATGAGGGTCGAGGAGCAAGATGCCTACCGTACCCTGTTCAGATGGCAGCAAACTTTGAATGCGAAATTGTAAGTCAGGAATGGGGTTGGGATAGGGTTAGTAGAAGGGCTTTGAATGCCCAAAATGGATAAAGATGACCCTGAAGCGTACTTAGTCATTTGAGAGAGTAGGCCTGGTGCTGAGGTGGCCCCCAGAATGTGGGGCCCACCATCTTGGACCATTGTTGACAGGCAGAGCACAAGCCGCTTATAGGGCCTTATCCTAGGAAGAGGCAGGTGACTATAAGAAACTGAAAGAGGCAATTCTGTATAGGATGGAAATCTCTGAAAGTTGTTGCATCTGGTTCTGGGCAAAGAAAGAGAGAGGAAGAACCATGCATCTTGTTACAGACTTTAAGAGATCTAGTCCAAAAATAGCTTAAGCCAAAGATGCGCTCCTTAGCTGAGGTGATAGATGTGATAGTACTGGAACAATTCATTGGGGACCTGGCAGAGGGCATGCAGCAGTCAGTCCAAAAGGTACCAGTCACAATCCTCTGAGGAAGCCCTACAGTTGGCCAAACCCTTCACTGAAGCAAAGGAAGTCAATGCCCCAGAGGAGGGGCCTAAGGGGTTATCTCCCATTGCATGAGGGGTGCAAGGGACACTGTCAGGAGCGCAGGAACCAAGACCGGGTGGATTACAAAAGAATGAACAGTGTTATGTGTGTGGGGAATGGGGCCACTGAGCATGGGACCTTTTCTTGGAAGTTTCCAAGAAGCATCAGCCTCCAAGAAAATACTGAATAGGCACATGCCAGAGATGGTTTAGAAAAAGTAAATGCTGCATCTTTGCAAGAAGTTAGACTGGAAAACCCTTACAGTCTGTCTGACTTTTGATGTCATACTTCTAAAGGGAAGTGGATACAATTCATAGACTAATAGGCAAAACACTAACACTACACCAGTGGTGATCAATCTGCTGGCCCTGCAGGTTGGATAAATTGTGTGGGGCCAGTCAGTGGGCCAGATCCAGTGTGGGGTCAGCCTAAAGGGTCAGTCTGTGGGTGTGATCCAGTGCATTGGTCAAACCCCATATGCTGGATCCAACCACACCCTGGCCTGTGTGTTGGCACATGGGGCTGTGCCATCGAGCCCACAGGGCCTCCCATAGATCCGCAAATTTAGCAGTGGGACAACAGTGGCAGCATTAATTATAGTGACTCTGAAAGCCATGGAAACACAAGGTACCATAGCTCTCCTGCTACCATGTTTCTGGACCCATGAGAAGCCCGGAGGCATGAACAAGGGACCCCCATGAGCCAGAGTTGGCCCAAAGGCTGGAGGTTGAGCATCACTATTTTATATTATCCTGTCATCATAAAACACCACATTAAATTCCAGCTCATCTGCTGTTACACAGACAGGTTTTATAATGCCTAAGTGTATGGATAAAGCACAAATAATAAAGGGCAAAACTTCAGGTAACGTTTCACAATAAATATTGGTAGCAGGCAGCTGTTTTCGGAACAGCTAAATCAGACGCAAGCAAGACTTAAGCAAACCTTATCCGTGTTAAAAATGAGCAAAAAAATCAGCTTAGGTAAATGCACCTGCTAACACAGTGCATTGGCAGGCTGCAGGGAAGAAATATTTTACCACCTGCAGGCCTTCAACCCAGTATTAGGTGATATCAATTTCATTCTCTCCTTCAGAGAAATGATTGGCCTCATTTCAAGGAACAATGATGGTGACAAATGCTTGACTGCCTATTGCCGTAATATGGTTTTCAGAAGTATCATACAAAACTAGGTCCTAATAACTTTATTCATTTTGCATAGTATCTTCACCCTTTGAGAAGTTCATTCACCTTAACAGGGCTTGGGCCCTTCTTCAAGCAGAGACATAGGTTTGTGCCAAGGCCCCAGCTCATCTGACTCATATAAGGTACAGACAGAAGTGTAGCTCCCCACTGTAACTGAGAAGGCTTTGCAGGAAGTGTTCTGACTTACAATGACCTTCCAGACCAAACAGAAGTTCATTGTTGGTTCCAGGGGTGAGTGGAGTCTAGCTGCTGGCCGCGAGCCTGCAGCCAGTTCCCTTTAGCAACAGCCCCTCCATTCTCCCACCCTGCCCGTGTTTCAGAATGGGAGGGGGGAAAGGGAGCAAACAGAGCTAGCTCTAAGAGTTCCCCACCTGGCTCTGGAGAGTGGGGTGGGTGGATTGGAGCCCCCCTACCTCAGGGAAGAGGGGTCACCAATCCACCCACCCCACCCTCTAGCAGGGGCTGACCCCCTCCCACCCCTGACCTACCTCTCTTCACTCCCTTTCCCCCTACCATTCTGGAAACAGGGACAGGCTGGGCGGCACAAACAGAAGTTACAGAAGATGCTCTGTTTTGAAACATCTTCATCTGACCCCTTGTGCAATGATGGTTCAGATTTTCACCTAATCTGCCATTTTTTAAGTAACTTAAGCTGTGCACTTGTGTTTGGTCACAGCTCTAAACTGCTTTCTGTGGTAAGCTTGGGTGAAAATTATCACTTCTGTCTGCAGGCATAGTAAGGGCACAGTTTCCATTTTAATTGAAATTATTACGTTTCCACCATGCACAACTGCAAAAAAGGAACCTGAAAATATAACTTGAATGTAACAGATATTTGCCGGAGTATGCAGCTAGCCTGAAATAATAAACTCCAAGATTTGTGAGCTGCCAAACTCAGATTAACTCTGAAATGTATTACTCTGGAGAACAGGCAACTCTCAGCACAAACCAAAGTGTATGGGAGCCCTTGCTGTTGCAATCCTGTAACAACTCTCTGGAGGAGGAATGGAATGGACTCTCTCATCCCTTCACACTTCTAATTCCTCAAAAATCCTTTGTTTGCATGCAAGTGGGCTGATGCTTTCAGGTTTTATACTCTTTTAGTATATGCTCTTTACTAAAGGAGAAGCAATCAAGGAAATGTTGGAAGTTCATACCATCCTGCCTAAAGAGGGGTTAGAGGGTAGGTTGCTACCAGCCCAGCAGACAGCTTTTGGGCAAGTGGCCCTCAGGGACACTGGGTCTATTATGGAGATGGGAATACAGGGCCCTACCTGTAGTCCTGGATTACCTTAATACAGTCTTGAGGGGACTGAGGCCTGGGAGGAGAAAAGGAAGAAAGTCACTACTCAGTAACAGTAAGTCTGAGCAAGAGTGGTATTGGCTGGCTTTTGAGGGAGATTTTAAGTAACTTAGGCACCTATTTTTTATAGGACAGGGTGACTTCTCTTAGGTCCTGATCTTCTGCCACATCAAAACACCTTCTGATTTCAGTATGTTTCTTGCTTTCTTGGGGTTGTTCTCCTTTTCTTCCCAGCAAAATCCTAGTAAACTGAAGCTTTCCACATCATATCACATGGGATCAAGCTAATTACTCTATGTACTTGTTCTTTACAAAGCAGTGGCAGTTGGAAATGATAGCTCTAGGGACGGGGTGAACTCCCAGTGATGTGGGACATCAATGACATGTCAGCAGTAAACACAGCTAAGCAGACTTTATGCAAGAAAAGAAGATGCTAAATTTTGAAAGAAAGTCTTGTTTTAGCAAACTAGTAAAATAATCATGTGAATTTGTTTATTTGCTCAGAAGCCACAGTTGTTAAACAAATTGCTCTATTCTTTTGTACCACAGCATCCTTCTACAATGCTGCAATTTTTCTTTAAGATTTTGTTGAGAAAGATACACTCAGCTAATGAAGCTAATGAGCTTTAATGCTTCCTTGAAGTACAGGTTTTCAGCACAAATTTGCTTCATTATCACAGCTCTGTAAGCCATGTAATGCATAATGGTCGCCGATCCTATCCAGAGCAGAGTGAAACATGGCAAAAGTTTAATTGTACATGCAACTACGCTTTAAAGGAAATAGGCAGTGTACAAGGCTATTAGTATAAACAGATGCCCTATATAATTAGAGGAATGTTGTCCAAAAATGATCTGAAAAGCATCTTAATTAAAGTTCATAAATTACTGTTGAAGTCATAATAATGTAGCAAACATAATTAATAACAGATGCTTAATTTTGCCACACTGTGGTGACAACAGTAAGTTTTCTGCAATACTTTTTGTTCATGTGCAAAAAGATGCATTTATGAACTTATTAAGAACCTAATCCTGCTACACTTAATCACAAAAACTGTCCCATTTACTTCACACGCATTATAGTTGCAGGGATGGGACCCAAATAAACATCCACATTGCAAAGTAGCACATTTAACTTTTCTCCCCCTGCTTTGGGATAAGAAAAGCCCATTTAAAAAAAAAAAAAGTCAGATTTGACTTGGAATTGCTAGTACAAAAGATGATTTCAATTGATTTATAAAATAAAATTAAAACAGAACAGTCAACACCACTCTTCAAATTGAATATTTCGGATTCCTTTCTCTTCTGAACATTCTTCGGGCTGCTTTCATAAGTCTCAGTAGGCTATAATAAAAACTTGGCATGAAACAATAACAAAACTTGGCTTTCCAGAACCTCCCAGTGACATTAGATTGAACATCTGTTACAGCTCTCGAACCTCATTTAGCATATTTGCAAACCATGATAGAGTGAAATAAACCTTTGTAAGTTTCAGAACATTGCAAGAGAGCTTACAAATGTTAAGACCTTTTACATCAAATGCTACACTGATTACAAAACGCAAACCCATATGCCACTGTATCAGTGAGAAATTGAATAGCCTTAGCCGTTTAAGATGTCTGTAGTCTTAACCAACAGCGAGTAGAGGGCAATATCCTCTACACTAGTCAAAGAGAAGGTCCCGTAGGTATCTTGCTTCAGGCAAGCTCGATGCCTTCCAGAGATTCTGGCGAGTTTATTAGGAACATGCAGCACAAGGACTGGCCATAGTCCAATTCTAAATATAGTATTGAATTCAAGTCTACAGACTCCATATTCTGTATCTCTTTGTCTGTGCCCACAACACAAACTGAACTGAGGCCTGATTCAAACTCCTCAAATGGTGCATCCACAGAGCTTGAACAATTTGAACTCAGGATCGAGAAATGGCACCTCTCTTGGCCAAGCCAAGTGCACACATATGAACCAGCCCAATTAATTAGGGTCAAATCTCACAAAAGTGAGGGAAATATTAATGGGACCATCCTATTGTTGGATTCCCTTTCCTCTTTATTTAAAAAAAAAAACATTGAAATACCTTCACTGGTGGCTCACAGAA
Organism: Alligator mississippiensis; assembly: GCF_030867095.1. NCBI lineage: Eukaryota > Metazoa > Chordata > Crocodylia > Alligatoridae > Alligator > Alligator mississippiensis. Next base: position 65,799,332 of record NC_081833.1, on the reverse strand, counting down.
ATTAAAAGAGTTCTCAGCTATTAAACTAAACTAGTTTCTTGTCCAACTGCATGTATGACCTTGTGAGGAGTTAAACTAACTCACCACAATACCTAACACTCTCCACAGGGACTATTTATAGATGGGTAAATGGAGGCAGAGAGAAGTTATAGGATTTTTCCTAAACCATACAAAATCTTAACAGAGGAACTGGGATTCCAGGCATCCTGCTGACCAAAGACAAAATATTGAAACCATTAAAGTGAGAAAATGTTTAATGTTATTGAATTACATCCATTGAATCCAGCAACATTTTATTATGTGATTGTACTTCATTGACTATAAAGTAAAGGAGAGCTCTACAGGGATTAAACCCACTCATTCCCATTTGACACATCAAACTGAATTAATAGATGCTCTTCATTTCATCTATCTTCCAACATGTAAATTACTCCATTGTCATACTTGATAGAAAATAGGTGTATATGTGCTAGCGCTCTTATTCTTGCTAAAATGTGTATTTGCCTCCTACCCCCTCTATTTTCTCTGAGCATGATCTGTGGAATATGAATAGACCAAAAAAAAAAAAGTCAGTCAGTCAAAAGGGAAACTTTCAAAAAACAGTTGCATGGATATAGCTTTTTAAAGCACCAGAGGTAAAAGCTCTGGATGATCAATGACAGTTTATAAACCCATTGTTCACTAGAAGCCTAAAATTAGGTAAGTAGGTGGTCCCTCCTTAGGTGGCAGTAAATGTCCGTGTTTCTGTGTTATTAGTCTGGATAAATGACAAGAGAAAAAGGGCTTAGGAAAGTAATAATGTGTATGCCCAGTTTCTGTATAGCAAGACAGGGAACCTAGAGTTTAGGAGGATTATTCTCTCTGCTTGTTAGACAGACCCCCCAGGGAAAGAAAGCAAATTTTCTTTAAGAGGAGGGAGCAAAGACACTAAGACAGATTGGAACCACAGGGAGGACACCTGGTGCCAAGACTAAGCTGCAGAAAAAAAGAGGTGCAATTGCTGCAGGAAAATATATTCTTTATATTGTTATGGTTGAAGTGAATAGACGACTAAACGATGGAAATACTGTGCTGATTTTGTATATCAAGACCAACTGCACTTAAGTAAAGAAAGAAAAAAAAAAATCAAGAGATGGCAAAAGGAACCTTAGCTCTGTTCAAAGCAAGATTCTGTATAGAGAAGAATGAGAGAGAGCTTAGTCTCTGGGTTCATCCTGCCCCAAAACAGTAAAGCATGTAAAATCATAGCTGTCTATATTTTGGTCAAAGTCTATTGTTAACTAACTGAACAGAGATGAAGAAGTTCAAGATTGGGGTATAGCCACAGGCACTGGAAAATCTACAAACTTGATGTAATGACATTGAAGTAAAACCAAGAGCAAAGGCAAAGAGAAAGCTAGAGCCAGGCAAGGAAATAACTAGTTATCTGTCTATCCAACTATTCCCCATTAAACATGACAGATTATTGGCCTGCCAGTGCCTTGTGATACTATCAAGGGAAGGAGATGGAGTAATATGGAGGAGAGAAAAATATTCTTGTTTGGCAATTATGATGCTTTTGGGGGTGCTTTTTTCCAAGTTAGTAACCAGTGAACATCTCTGATGAGTTCCTACATCCCTTTTTTAAGGTCATCACTGTATCCATAGTCCCCAACTACAATTTGACCTTCACTGATTTAGTGGCTCTACATATGCAATAAGATGCCATCATGTCCTACCTTCTTAGGGGGTGTACAAGCATTCACTGTACTTGGTCTACAATCACAGATCTTACTTAATTCCAATGTGATCATAGACCAGCAGTGGTATGTACAGCTCTTTGCTGGTGCATGGGAACTGCTCAGGGAACCCAGTGCAAGTAATTTGGGGAGGGGGGGAGGGAGGAGGATCAAAGGGCTAAAAATAGCCTAGTCATGATTGCGGGGTGGGTGGGAGGGGGATGGTAGCAAGAGTACTACCCTGAGGCTACGGTGACCTTTCCCAGCCTGAACCCAGCCTGGGGATGTGCTCTGAACCCAAGTAGATGTTCACTGGATCATGTTAACCCATTCCTTATCTAAGTCAGTTCACTTAGGTGAATTAAGTTAGATCAGGCTTGCCATTTTTGGCCTGATTTAAACCCCCGAACATCTGCACAGATGGACATTTAGATTGGCCTGAGCCAGGTTAAGTTGAACTAAATGTAACATCTGTATATACCCTTGGAGGCTAACTGGTTCAGAGAGGCATGAGGTTTCTCAGGCAACAGTCTACTCAGTCACGTGCTGAGTAACATAGCTAAGCACCTCTCTGCATGCATAATAGTAAGCAACAGTCTCTGCCCTGGAAAGCTTACAAATAAAAGACAAGAAATGTGGGAAAGGAAACATAAAATCAGAAAAGTGAAGAAATTTGCTTAAAGTGACATGGAAAAGGAAACAACAGTGGGGAAAAATAAAATCAAGAACATAACTCTAATCTCTCGAGTCTGTCCCTAGTGTCCAGCTGCCTAAAGCAGACTTCCTACTTGGACAGAATACCTGTTTATAGATAGTTTTGGCCAGAGTATTGTAGCACAGACTAGAGTTAGTCATCACCCCAATTCTGTTCTCCATTTTTTTTTGACCATCATCCTGTTTCTCATTAAAGACCACCTCCTTTCCAGAACTGACACTGAATACCAAACAGATGGAGGACTTTTCAAACTGGTACATTTTTGCTTGAAGACCGAAGTATTCAGAGCACTCATCCTTGACCTTCAATACACTCATGCCTGTGCTGTCCTTGCGCACATTGAAGAAAACCTCCAGACTGCTGGATTTCTCTGCAGAAGCCTACCAAACATTGAGTCCGTCTCTCAGTATAAAGGAGACTGAAGTGCTTTATCACTCTACTCCAAGACACGAATGTGACCCCCATTCTTCAAATTCCATCAAGGGAAAGACTTTGGAGGTAGGCAAGAACTGATCTCTAGAAAGACACTACGTCCTGGTCTACAATGTAGTCAGCATCCCCACTTTCCTCTATGGCTGTGAAAGGTGGGTGACCCACTACTGTCACCTCAAGAGCCTAGAGAGATATCACCAACAATGCCTCTGGAAAATCCTCCACAATAAACGGGAAGATCACTGCACAAATACCAATTTCTATGCTGAAGCCAATTTTACCACCACTGAGCTGGTGACACTCAAGCACCAGTTTCTCTGGACTGGATATTGTGTGTGGATGCCCAACTCGCAACTCCCAAAACAAATGCTCTACTCCCAGCTTAGCTGTGGCTAGAGATCTTTTGGGGGCCAGAGTAAATGCTCTAAGGACACATTGAAGACAAATCTGAAGAAGACAAATACTGACATTAAGAGCTGAGAGGAGCTGGCTGCTTACCAACTCCAGTGGGGCTGCAACCTCAACCAAGTGGTAGCCCATTTCAAGGTTAAGTGCCTTGCCCTCAAAGCAGAGAGAGAGCAGAGAAAGGAAAGGGAGAGAAATACTGGCCTGCAGCCTACTTTTCCTTCTGGAAGATTTGCAATTTCTGCAGACAAATCTGTGGCTCAAGGATTGGCTTCTTAAGTCACCTCAAGGCCCATCAATGAGCTGTGGTAGAGATCACCTTCAAATCAAGGGATTGCTGACAACCAGTGTTATCAATCTGAGGGAAGTTAGGGCTCAAGAGCAGGAAGAAATAAACAGTGTGGTAAGTAGGCATATTTAAAAAAAACCAACAACCTCACATAGTACTAAAATGATAGCTTGAGTCTATGGACATCAGTAAGCTACGTGAAGGCTCGAGTCACAAAGCTAGGTGGTAAATTCAATTTATCTGATTGCAATGTACTGAATCGAGATTGTAAGGCTCCTGCCCTATGGTCTGGGTAACCAGGACAGCTGTGTAAGCCTCAGTAAGGCTCCTGCCCTGCAGCTGTTGTAACTGGGTCAGCTGCACTTAAGACTAAATTAAGACCAACTGACCCTTAGCTATTTGCCTTTGATTAGTTCTAGGGCTGCTTTTAAGGAACTCCTGCAGCACCTGAGCCTTATTTTATAACCTGCTGGTCTCCAATCCCTGAGCAGCATCTCTGGCTTTCCTGGTTCCTGACCTTGCTCTTGGCTCGTTCCTGGATTTCCCTGCTAAATTCCCTAGCTTCTGACATAAGCTTGGCTCTCTGCTCTTGGACCTCTCCCTGTGGATTGTCCCTTGGATTTCATAATTACACTTCCAATTCTCAGATCATGACCCTGGCTGGGTATTTGGTTCCTCGTAGTTCCTGACTCCTACCCTGGCAATCCCCAGGCCCAGGCCCAGCTCTAGCCACAAGGCTGGATAGCCTGGTGGACTATGACAAAAAATCACCACTTCTGCATAATAGCTCCCACTGAATCAGGAGATAAAGCTAGAATATATCACAGAGAGGAACATGTATCAGAGTGCAGTGTCAGAAGAGTTATTGACTTTTGGTGGTAGACAGAATATTTTCAACAAATATATATATTACTGTTTTTGACCAGTCCAGTTGATTTTATTCATAGAAGTGGCAGACATGCATGTCAAAATTAAGTTCAGTTGGAGAGAGGGAAGGTGTGAATCCATCAGAGAACAGAGTGAATTAGTAACACTATGATCATAAGGAAATAGTGTGAATACCATGGAGGCTGCTGAAACTGCCTACACCCTTCTGGTATGTCTGCATGAGTGTTCAGCACTACAATTACCCTAGTTTGACCAGCTCACCAGGGCACAAATGTCAAAAAGGCTTTTCCCCTTTTTTATCGACATGTATGAGATCAGCTCCAACAAGATTATATAGTCTCGGGCTACTTAGTGACAATTTTTTCCCTCCCTTTATTATGCTGTCCTCACTAAGACCAAAGATGCATGGATTTTGACCAGTTTGAACTCATTTCTTGCGAATATGCTAGATATGCTCTCTTTCTAGCAGTTAAATGCTAATTAGCATTTATAATTTAGCATTTATTTAGTATATACTATTACAGCCAAATGTGTTCAGCTCTTTATTAATTTTGTACATAAAAAAGTGACACTGTGCATCCAAAATACTAGATATAATACTTCCTACATTCATATGCTATTGGCTTACTTATGATTCTTGCTATCTTTTCTTCACACTGTGATAATGAGTCTTCCAAATTACTATCTGCAATAAATTTCTTGTGAGATTGTTCAGTGCTCTCTCCTTTTTTATTTTTATTTTCTACACTGAATGGAGGACCTACAGAGAGATACCTATTGCAAGGAAAAGCAATTGAGAGAACACAAATCACTGTCATGCTTGGAAGAGACCAAAATTGACAAGTTCAAGGGATTTAAATGGACCAATTGGCCAGCTCAGGTTTATTCGCACCAGGTCTCATTCTGAAATAAATTTGGTAAGTTTGTCAATAATATCATCAGCTTTAGAACTGTGTTGCTACTTTCTGGGTTTGAGTCAAGCTCCTGTATGCAACTGGCGTTTTATGTCTAAGAAACCATTTATTTATTTTCATAGGATGACCCACTTCTCTCTAAGCTGGCTCATTGGATATTGGTTTCTTATTTTTTTATTTCCTACCTATGCTCTCTCTCACTGAATCCCTTCTCTCCCGGAGCTCTTTCTCTTCTTGATAGTGGAGATATTCCCCTCTATTTTTAGTAGTCCATTCTTTCTTCTTGAAATACCAAACAACACAACACAGCAAGGAAGAATGGACTGTCCCTGGAAAAATCTTGCCTCCTTTTGCTGTAATTCAAGTCCTCTCAAGGGATAAAAAAGATAGAAGCCTGACTAAAAAAGGTCAAAAAAAAGTCTGGGAAAAATTAAGTGAGCCATCCTAGCTTTCCCAAATCATCTTCCTTTCAGACTTAAGTGAAGACTGGATCTGCAAAAAAGAGAGTCAGATGAAATAGTGGAGAGGAAACAACTGGGGACAACATCTGGGTGGTGGAAGCAAAGACTAGATTTTGAATCTCTGAAAAGTTCGATATGAAGATGAAACGATATAAAGAACTGTGATAAAAGCCAGCTAGAAGACAGTTAGGGAAGGGCAAGGAAGTGGTATGAAATCAGGGATTAAGAGAGCGGGCAAGGAAAAATAGACACACAATCCAGGAGAAAAAAATCTTGACTTATATTCAGTAGCACAGATTTCCTCCTGTGTGCCAATTTAAACCAGATAAGAAGATTCTGGGATCTAGATTTCTTGTGTGTGTGGCTGTGCACGCATGCACGCACAGGCATACATGCTTGGGATGCTTTTTCAAGAAGACTGCAGTGTTCCTTAGCCACCTGGATGTACACAACAACATATATTAAACTGAACATTGACTCACAACCCCAAGATTTGTTGGTCCACTGAAACCTGTTTCCATCCCTTTCCCTCCTGTCTCTGCCCACCATACATGCCAAGTACCAATAAACTGTAATGGGCCTAGAAGCTCAGCCAACACTGTGAGCAGTGTTGGTTGTGCCCTGAGCATGTGTCAGACATGTTCTTCGGCTGTGGGGTTTGGTGTGCATGGAGCCAATGTGCCACATTTCACTGTGGCACTCTCTGGCACATTTGGAGACTGTACAGACATGCCCTATGAGTCACTCTCTGTAGGAGGCTGGAAAGCCTGTTAAAATAGCATTTATTCAATGTTATCTTGCACACATTTTTAATAGCAAAATAAAAGTTAAAAAAAAAGTTTGAATAAGTAATTTAGTGCTTATACCAGAGACAATTATAAGATTAGTCATAAATCTTTCAGCATAAAATGGAATTCGGAAGGATTTTCCTTCTCAATTAAAAAAAAAATGTCTAATGCCTAATGTCACCAATTGATGTTTGCATCGTTAAAATAGAGTTCACAGTGAAACAAGACTCAGGGAACAGACTACTAATCTGTGTCTCCCGCCCCCCTCAAAACTGCTTCCTAGAACTGCTACAGTTAGTTATGCTGTCCCGGTAACATAACTTTCTTATTCATAGATGTTAGGGTCAGAAGGGACCTCAATAGATCATCGAGTCTGACCCCCTGCATAAGCAGGAAAGAGTGCTGGGTTCAGATGACCCCAGCTAGATGCTCATCTAACCTCCTCTTGAAGACCCCCAGGGTAGGAGAGAGCACCGCCTCCCTTGGGAGCCCATTCCAGACCTTGGCCACTCGAACTGTGAAGGAGTTCTTCCTAATGTCCAATCTAAATCTGCTCTCTGCTAGCTTGTGGCCATTGTTTCTTGTAACCCCCGGGGGTGCCTTGATGAATAAATACTCACCAATTCCCTTCTGTGCCCCCGTGATGAACTTATAGGCAGCCACAAGGTCGCCTCTCAACCTTCTCTTGCGGAGGCTGAAGAGGTCCAGTTTCTCTAGTCTCTCCTCGTAGGGCTTGGTATTTTTCCTTAATATTTTCCAAATGTTATGCCACCAAGGTATATACATATTCAAAAAATAAATAAGAAATAAAATTTTAAAAAGCTTAATTACTTCAGAGCAAGACAGGCAACAAATACATCAGCTGCATATTTGTGTCTAGAATTCAAGTGTTAATTTTTTTCAAGGAAGTTCAGGTGCTGAAAGTTCTTCAGCTGTGGTTCACATGCAAAGATATATAATGACTTACTAGTCAGAGCCTAAATGACTGAGCCTTAATTTTCAGCTTCCTTCTTCTCCTGTTACTGTGTCTTTTAAGATAATTACCAATGTAAACTTGTATAGCAATGTTTATTTTCATCATGTTGCTCATCTCTCAGCCATTGCTAATGCCCTGAACAGATGTTTTATTGTTCACCTTTTCCATATGATATTTTCTGCAGCTTCCTCACTAAGAGGCAATACACAAAATATTTTGGGGGACCTTCGCTTCCATGGGTGTTTTTTGTCAATAGCATCTTTTGTCCATTCCGGTAATGAAAATTCAGTTTTTCCATGTTAACTCTTTCTAACAAACAGAAGTCAAGATTCAGAGTCAAGCCACTAGGTTGAGGCTGAAACATACACAAGGATGTTCAAAAAAGACAACAGTTAAAGAGGAGCGCTATAATTCTATGATTTATCTGAACAGCAGATGGATTTACAATATCTCCAATTTCTAAGCTGGTATAATAGGCCTGGCTCCCTCACTCCCGCTGTAGCCCAAAGACCTTTGAATTTTGTTTCGCCAGGGAGGGCATGACAGGGCACAGGTTATACTAGACATGCCGAATACCTATACTCTCCCACTTAAGCATCCGCTGTTGGAGACAGGCTACTGAGCTAGATGGACCATTGGTTTGACCCAGTATGACATTTCTTAAATTCTTATGTCATTGGCACTGTTTCAGCAACAGAAGGGAGGGAGAGATGTGTCAGAGCTGATTAGTTGAGTGCCTCGGTGCAGTGGAACTTTCTAGCACCTGGCACGATGAGGCAGGGGAATTCTCGACGTGATAAAAAGCCTCGGCGTGGAGGAGTTCCCGCCGCGCATATGCAAATGCGCATACTATGATTGGCCGACTTTAAATTATTCCTACGTGGCGGCTGGCAATTGGCTTGCTAGCCTTATAAAAGGTTAGGGTTGTTTCCACCCTAGCCGGAGAACTCCGCGCTTGTCCCGGAGTGGAACCTGACGGCCTGATCACCTGTCGACGACTCCCCGTCGCCGATTCATGCGACGTACCCCCTGAGTTTTGCATGCCCAAGTTTAAAAGATATCTCATCGAATAAGAGCTCCTCGATTGTTGACTTCCCTGAACCCTCGAGTTTGAAGTTTACTCTCTTCCTACGTTGTACATCTCGACAGTGTAAGTAAAGCCATCCTTGTTTCAACTAATACGCTTTTGTGCCTAACTCCGCTCTGGCGGTTACGAGTACCCATCTGCTGGTTCTGGGTTTGTGGCCACAACCCAGACGACCCTTTCCTCGTCCCCACAAGATGTACTGCCCGTGTTCAGGACAGCATATGGCTTGGTGGTTGCTAGTGCACTCTCCTGAGAGATGAACACCCTTAGGCAGTAGAGAAAATGCATCTAGGTCTTCCATATCCCAGACAGATATTCTGTCTACCAGGTTACCTTATAAAATAAGATATAAGATCCCAGGCTCTAGGATCAGCCTTAGCCATCAACAAATTCATCTACAAACCTTTCCTTGACCTGTGGGAGTAATCATCCTTGACTGTGAGGGATTGCTGACGCTGATGATAAAACGCACTGCTGCTTCATTCCATGGGGAGCGTGACCCTATCAGTATGTGCTGAGTATTTTGAGAACACAATTATGGATCAAGACTCTCAGGGGACTTTGGTGGTGTAATGCCTATTTTCTGGATATAGAATGGGTGTAACCATGAGATAAATGTTGAGCTCTTCTGCCTCAATAAAAATGAGGTGGTTCTAGACACCCACAGAAGATCAACTCTCAGGCACTTAGGGAATGGTAAAGGCAAAATTTCACCTGCAGCCCTTATAGGATCTCAGCAGCAGCTGCTATAGAGTGTCAGGGTTTTTTGGGATTGCAGCTTGGAGCTAGTCACACCAATTTCTTAGACATCTAAAATGACATGTACAAGTCACTTGACTTAGATATATCAATAGTTTCAGAATATAGAAGTTTTGAATCTCCAGTCCTCCCCTTCTATCCCTTTTGCAAACAGGACACAAGACTGGAAGAAATGAACTTGCTAACCCAGGACATCCCATCCCCTGCTCTTGCAGCATGTCTAATAATCCCTTTCAAAAACTGAAGATAGCTCTGGCCTTGCACTAGAGCCATGATTCCTAGGGTCTGGGGACACCGTTAAGTGCATCTGACTCAAAGGGAACACCATTACATATTTAATAAAGTCTTCAAAAGAGCTCTCTTCTCCAAACCTGCCTACGGAGAAGATGGATGGTTTGTAAGAGGAGATTCTTCTGAGCGCACAGTAACAGTCATAGCTGAGGATGGCTCTTAATAATTCACTCTGATAGTTATTTCTGCTTTTTACTGTTGGCAAACAGCCTTTCATAAAGTTTCACTGTCTTAAAATATTACATTAATGAATAAGGTTGTTTCAAATGCTGAGTTTCAATCAGCCTTAGTTCAGAAGTAGAGCAACTAAAATGAATGATCTCAGCTCCTTAAAGAGAAGAAGAATTTACATTTGATTGCATTGTTAAAACAGGGCGATTCTTCTCCCCCTGCTAGAAGATCACGATTAAGTCAGCCTGTGCATTTCAGGTCACACACTGAAGGCCACTAAAAAAAATTCAGTATATCAGGGCCACGTTTCCTTCCTTGATTTAAGATACGATATCAGTTTTTTCTGTCTGTCTTGGCTATTTGCCTCTTTTTTTGTTTGTGGTTTTGCTGAGCTACGAGATTACATTTTTAATTAAATAAAAAGTTGATCCTTTGTACATGGAGCAAGAATAGATGATTACACCACATGTCTGATCCCAAGCCTGTTGAAACGCTCCTTTCGATAATCCCCTATCAGCTCTTGCTTGATCAGGCAAGGGAGTAAGAGGGATGCCCCTATTTACTATCTTGTTTGGAACAGCTCAGAATAGCTTTGGCTATAGTCAGGAAAAGATGCAAATGACTGAGGACACAGGTCTGACGAAGATTTCAGAAGACTGTGTCTATCCTAGGCCTCAGAATGTGATTTTAGCAGGAAATAGAAGAATACATTTTTAGAAGGCTATTTGGTCAGAGTTTTGAAGTGTTCCCATCAGAAACGGATCAGGAGGCAGTGCAGAGGAGAGATGAAACTCAGCTGAAAAATATAAATTACAGTTATAGAGACACACTCATTTGTTTTTCTTTACTTAACAGTGATAACTAAGACAGTACAAGCTCTTTGGAGTGTGCTGCAGATGTACATGACATGTTAAAAAAGGTACCCTCAGCATCAGCAGCAATCAAAGAGGAGTTGGAACATGAAGACTCACCAGCAAAAGCAGCAAAGCAGAAAAAATGCCAGCTTTTAAAAGTGATGTACTTTCTAAGCAAAGGAGCTATCCACCAACTGCCAGAAACAGAAGGAGCCAGATGGTGGCATGGGGACAGGATGGACTTTCTTTTCCTCACTAGGGATATTGAGCACACTCAGGGAGCCTCAGGAGAGGCAAGGACATCACACATTTGGGCACAATCCACTCTTCCTGTTTTTCACCGTTCTAAAACTCTCTGGTCTGGATAAAAGAAAGTGTATGCCCATTTAAGAAGTTCCTTTGCAGACCCTGTGTTCCTTACTTAAACTTGCCATTTGGTCTAATGAGGTAAACTACTAAATCAAAATGCTCACCAAAACATTTCCCAACATTTGGAATTCAGAGTCCCAAAGCCCTTTGCTGAAGGTAGACACCTACAGCTGGCTTCTCAAAAATGGAGCAAGGCTTAAAAATGAAGCTGCTGTAAGTGGAAAAGTCACCTTTTTACATTAACCTAATGCTTATTGCACGTGGGATACAAGAGTCCCAGGCTCAATTCCTCTTCTGCCCAAAGAACTGACTGCCCGATTCAACTCCAAAGCCCCCAGCAAGCTACAGGATATTTTGAAGTTGATGCATCCTTCCTTTTTAGGATCTTACAGTGTGCAGAAAAGAATTCATGGGCGTTTGATGCAGGAGTGGGCAAAATACGACCTGGGGGCTGGTTGCGGCCTGCCAGGTCATTCTATCCAGCCTGGTGGGCCCCTAAAAAATTTAGAAAATTAATATTTATCTGCCCTGGGCTGCCTGTCATGTAGCCCTCAATGGCTTGCCAAAACTCAGTAAGCGGCCCTCTGCCCAAAATAATTGCCCACCCCTGGATTAGAGTGCAAGTGAAGGTAACAGCACAGGAGGAAGCATAACTGTCTGGGGAATCACCTAGGCACAGGGAATCCAAGAACTATTTATTCATTTTAAATGTTGTAACTAAAATTGAATAAAATGCATGAAGAATGGACTTAGATCTTAGGTGCCCATCCTGTTTCCCCAACTGAGTGTTTCAGTCACTAGGCTATTGTATAAAAGGGATGGCACCTCCAACATCCCCCTGCATCTTCCTTCTCCTTTCCCACCCCATTCTTTAAGACAAAGCAGCAGCTGACACTGCATTTTGTGCAGAAGTCAGATCCACTAGCTATGGAGTTAGGAGTCTGTCCAGTATGCCTACTGGATTCCACTCGTCAGAGGAGATGCACAGGTGAGCCTGAATAGGCCTCCGTGCCCACCTGGTGCCGCATGTAGGAGCCCTGCAAAGTCTGATGCATTTCCAGGCATACAAAGGAGAACCTTAGACATCTGGGGAAGTTTCAAAATCAATAGTGGAGGTACCTAGAGAACTTAACATTTCTAGAGTTCAGTTGCAAATGAGCAGTCTCAGGACTATAATTTTAGATGTAGGCACCTAAATTCTGTCTCAGTCCTTAATTTGGCCTTAGTGCCTGATTTCCAAAAGCTGGGTCCAATTGTTGCTGGTGGTCCACTGAGAAAGGGGGTCTGTGATAGACACAGAATTTGAATTAAACCAATGTCTCCCCTATAAACAACATATCCAATTCTATATGCACTATATAATCCCCTGTCAAATTCCATAGTATAGCTCAAAACATTTTTATAAAAAAGTTGTTTTCTATTAAAATCCATTGGACTTGTGTGTAATTATGGGTCTTATTAACTGATGATTTAGGTCCTAATTCTCAACCTTTTTCTTTTAATTAGACATGACGATTTCTGCAAGAAGTTAGATCAAGTTCTGCTGATATAATTTTAGACAGCTGTAACATTTTATTAATAAACTGACGACTCATCAACAGACAGACCAGTTACCAGACAAAGCAGTTTACATTCAAATAAGTTTTCCAAATAAAAGATGAGTACAGGTGGGGACTACAGCATGTTAGATTATGTGGGATTTAAAATATTTGGATGCAGGTTCTACATGGAGAACAAGTACATGTAATAAAGGTATTTAATCAGATGCTTTTGCAAAAAAAAAATATCAGTGTAAAATGTAAGAAAACAACCAGATTTGCTCATTAAGAAACATTAAGAGGTCAACATCAAGAATGTTTTGCAAGGTGCTGCCAGGAAAGCCAATTTCTCTTTTAGAAACCACTTGCAAAAAGGACAAAAACTCAACTGGGCAATAAGTAAAATGGATCTCTTTAAAAGAATTGCACATTAAGCAATATGTGACTTGATCGCTAGCACCCTAGATGTATTTCAAGAGGAATTTCATTGTAGTTAAAAGAATTACACCAGTGTAATTTTGCACATGAATGGGCTCTTGATTATAAAACTTTAACTTGTAGTAAAATTCAGACGGAGACGGGACAAATATATGGTTTAGAAATATATACTGACTTTCTAGGCCAATACCAAAAAAAGCCCTGGGGTTACTATGTCTAGTCCTGTCTGAGTGCATTTAAAAGGAAGTATGGAAGGAAAATGTTGACAGAAAATGGCTCAGGTATTACCCTATCAAGACTAATGAAGTACCAGAAGCAGGATTATAAAATAATAAAAATATGAAAATAGAGGTCTTCAGGCTGCCAAACTAGGATCCAGAACTTGACTGATCCAAATTTGCAGTTGACTTGTTGAGTCGGTCTCCTAAGGACATAGGGCTGCTTGGTGAAGGGGCCAGAGAACTGTAGCTCCTCATGGGAGGGCAGGGATTGCTCCCTATGTCTACTGCACATTGATAACACCTCAGAATAAAGGAACAAATCAGACTCATGGCTGTCACCGTTGCACTGGTCAAAAGAGTTCTCCACACCTTGCAAAGGGGTGTACAGGTTCGGCACACCCAGGAGCTCTCAGAAGCATGAAGCCAGCTGGTCTTTCTCCTGAGACAAGGCCCTTCCACAACATCCATTACTTCGAGTAGTTCCTAAATAGTACAATCTAGCTTGGAATCATTTAGCACCTGATTTTATACTCATTAAAGTCAATAGCAAAGCTCACACTGACTTAATGATGAAGCAGCAAACCTTAATGAGATGAAAAAATAATACAGCAAAAATTGGGATTTTTTTTGTTTTTTTTAATCACTGGATTACATACAGCTGAACCTGAAAGTGTATATTGAGGTAGCTGTTACATATTTTTAAATGCATTTGAAAGGGGACTGTAAAGGTACATTTTCAAAACCTCTTCTGGAAGATTTAACACTGCGACTATAGAGAACAAAACAGGTTTAGTATAAGAAGCACATCTCCCAGATACACATCCAGAGCATTCATCTATTTTTTATGCCCAAAGAGAGCCTTTATAAGTTTTGAAATATTCAGATACGATTTTTTTTTCTGCTAATAGTTGCCACTAGGGACCAGAACCAGAAGTGCTGAAATATTTCAAGAAAGTTTATTCTTGTGAGATTTTTCATCTAGAAATTGTAGGCTCAAGAGGAATGGAGATTTGGGATAAATTCCAGGGAAAGCCTCTGAACTTCTAGATGTTTATCCAAGTTTCAGACCTTTTGATATTAGTCTCTTTGACTCTTGATCTAACAAATGGCCCCTATGGCTTTTTTTTTAATTTTTCAATTTTTTTAGGGGGAAGAACCAAAAAGCCTTGAATAAATTTGGAACGGTCGAGATCTAGATTGCATATTTACACGTTGAATGCCTCTATTTTCACATTGAAGTTTGTTTCTTTTGTTTAATACGTTGATGGGATAATGGCTGCCTTTTATTGCTTTTATCCTCAGACTGGTTTACTTTGTTAAAATAGATTTAACTCTTCACAAATAAGGCAGCATAAAGCGTTTCTTTCCAGGCCTACAGTACTGATATTACATATGTGAAGAAATGGTTCTTTGGGTTTTATTTTCTTTGACTCTTTGTTGCACAGTGGAGAAACACCAGAAGCCACTCATCCTTTAAACATGCTGAAACTTGGAAGTTCAATTTCTCTGATTTAAATAAATATCAACTATATTCATTGCAGAATTAAAAAAAAAAAAGTTTATTAGCAATCTCAGCATTCACTTGCCAAGTAGAAAAGCTGTTAGATTTTAAAAGGCAATAATATCCCTTAAAGTGTTTGAGATGTCAATCAACCCTCATTATGACTAGCTGCCTTCAATTTTACCTCAAGAGGGAATACAGTACGTGGATTAGTTTTGCATATACGAGACAAAAAGTGTGCAGTTTTAAAATATGTACTGTACATGCCTTTTTATGCTGGCTAATTCAAAGTGGCATCAGCGTGAATTAAAGAAAAAAAAAGGTAGGTAAATTAATTCCTCCGTACCAGAAAGCCAACTTTCAGTCAGCTTTTCCCTGGATGTTTGTATCTGCAAACCCGCTGAGGATTCCAGCAGAAGAAAGTCTATTAATTTTCCATGTACTTGTTGACGAAAAAGCTATCAGGATTATGGGTTGAATATTTCTAGTGTAAGGAAAGTAAGGGATGCAATTAATCTCTGTGAACTAAAATATACCTCTTTTCATTAATCTTTTATTGTAAATGAGCAAAGTAATTGAACCAGTACCACACTGTCAGAATGAATGCAATGCCAGTGGGATATGCATGAGAGAGCACATACTGATTGAGTATTAAATATCTAACGGCAATAATTTATGGTTCATTACCTCTTTTTGGAGTTTCTTAGTTGCATAGTGCTTGAATTTTAAGTAGTCAGACTTTCAGAAGAAACTGCTTTCAAATGCTGAAGACAGCAAATGCACAAAACCCTCAGACAATCTCCTTAATTTGGGTAGTTTCATACTTAGTTGAGCCAGGCTCTTTAGTGTGCTAGAAGCATGTTCGATATTTGCAACTTGGGTTAATGCAATTAAAATATCTTGTGATGAATATTTCATCTGCAATTTTCATTTTGCATGTGAACAGAAAGATGTCATAAGCACACCCTACATGTAGACAAGGGCCAAATATCTAGGTATGTATAATATGGACACCTAAATGGGATATCCAAATTCCATATATGAATTGCAATTCTTGGCACTTGCAGCCTCTCTCTTCATTCTAGGTTTCTTTCTTACATGGCATAATCTAGTTAAGAAGTGAATGAACAATAATCGGCATGACTCTTCAGAAAAATATTGTTTAGTGGTGAACCTGTAGGTGAAGACAACCTGACAACTCACAAGCTTAACCCTACGTTTGTGCTGAATGCTGTGCTGAGTCAGAACCAGTGTATGACCCGACAGTAGAAAGTGTACCCAGAACTTTTCCTTCTTCAGTTAGCCTCCAAACCCCTTTTAAATCTATTTTGGTGGGAGCGTAAATGAGTCCAAGAGATAGAAGGCAGAAAAACATCAGTGCCAGCATCTCCAGTCTAATCTTTTCTCTGAGGGTAGAAACAGATGACACTAAACTGAAGCTGATCAGCTGCGGCATGCTGATCCGCTTTACTGGGCAACATACAAGGGGCGATGTGTTCCCTTTGTCTAAGGATTTCCCAGGTATCTTGCTGCCCATGTCAAGTCCTGAACTGACCCAGATGAGTCCCAACTTGGAGGCACAGGTGCTGGGGATGACTTGGATCCCCCACCAGGACCTGCATGGACCCATGCCTCCATGAGGCACAGGTCAGCACAGGTCCCAGCATGGAGGCCCTGAGGTCATGTGGGTCCCAGCATGGAGGCACAGAGCACCCAGGTTTCCATACTGGGAGCTAGACAGGCTTTCACTGCTTGTGGAGACACTCTCCTGGAGATCTCAGGGCAAGTCTGCACAAACAGGGAATCCTGACTTTCCCCACAGACAGGGTGTGTCACACATAAGATTCATGCAATGCAATAACCTCCAGTGCAAATCATGTCAGAGTTTATTGCTCCCAGGTGCTGCACTTACACACTTGCCTGGGACCACTGCACATTGAGCTGGGTCTGAGCAGACCTGGCTGGCAGGGTCCCAGGAGGTCAGCTTGGCAACCTGAGGCTGCTATGACCCAGCTTAACATGCTGCGGAGGGGCTGGCCGGGGGTGCTTCAGTGTGGTGCTAGGCAGCCGGCAGCCCCACACTGAAGCACCTCATGCCCCAGCCAGCATCTACACATACATTTCTGTGCACAATAAAGCCAAGCAGGATAGTCCTTGTATTTGAAAGTGCTAGCCTGCGGTGGAGCTAATTCCTTTACTGTGGCATAATAGGGCCACATGTGTAGATGCTGAGACTTTACTGTGGAGCTAACTGGGTAGCTCCATAGTAAACTTCTCATGTAGATGCATCTCTGGACATCTCCATAAACAGGGTAGCCAGGGAGGAGCTCTGGTGGCTTGAGAGACCCAATCCTACTCAGGGGGTGCATCTACACAAGACACTACCGTGCAATAGCTCGTTGCTACCACGCAGTATTGTTGCCAGCACTAACCATGCGGTGGCGATACAGCGCAGTAGTAATAAGCTACTGCACAGTAGCATGTTGCTAATACAAGGTAGTGTCGGAAGAAAACTGTGTGTCGATGGTACTGCACAGTAACACCCGTTAATGTTCAGGTCATTTAGTACTTGCTTTAGTACTAAATGACCGTGCAGTAACAACTGTGTAGTTATGGCCAGGGTGCACAGGATTGGTCCCCTCAAGCCTCCAAAGCACCTACTTGGGATAGCAGGAGATTACAGAAAACTCTCGGCTGCCTCCTCTCTACCACCACAAACCAAATAGATGTCAGCAGCACTAAAGTAGCACAATTTATTAGTACTTTTTGATGTGCCAGTGATGTGATACAACAACGGCTAGGGAAGTCTATTTGCTTGGCATTTTGCCACCATAAAAACTTATGGCAGCACAAATGTGATGTCAGATGACATCTATTTGTACCCTGAGCTGCTGACATTCTTTTACATAATTGTCAGCCTACATTGATCTCAGCCCATGTGCTACATGCTGCATGAGCCGTGAGCCCATCTATCCTTGTAAAATCAACTCACCTATTGAAAATTTGTAAACTGCCCTCCTGTTCATACGGAACTCTATTTATTGATTTTTGTTAACTGGGACACAAATGAGGAAAAGAAACATTTCAGTTTCAAAGTCATACCAGAGGACACAGGCAGGTTACAATCATTTGTACTGTAAAATAACTCCATGTTAATTGACTCTATATTTACATATTATGAATGCATATTTTAATCTGTTTTACATGAATAAGTCTGCCACAAAGAAGATTTCATTTCCTTTTTTAAAACAACATAACTACTTGGCTTATTTCAAGAGGAAAATCTCTTTCAAATTGTTTTGACCTTTTCCTGAGTACCCTTATTTTTTTTTTTTTTGGTGGAAGCTTTTTATTTATCTTCTGTAAACTTTAGTAACCTCTCATTGTTTTAAGAGTAGATAAGCTTACCCTCAGATTCAGACCTCTCTCTTCTACTTGGGCTACTTTTCCAGGTGGCCCTACATTTACACTGTAATTGGAATTGGCCAGGATTTTTTCAAGGTGTTTCTTAGCCAAAAAACGACAAATCTTGACTTGTGTTCCCCCCCCCCCCTTCCCCCAAGAAGAGTACATTAATTCTTCGGCTACTTAATGCGTCTCATTTTTCTAGAAATTCAGTAGATTGGGTATTATCCCAATACAGATTAAAAGCATAGAAAAGTTTCACGAGATGGCAACATAGTTTCACCCAGCTCAATTTTGAATATCAATAGTGAGGCAGGGTTGGTGGCTCCGTGAAGAGGGCTGTTCATCTGGAGGTGGAAGGGATGGGGGCCAGAACTAGCCCTGTTGCAGGGGGTAGGAAAAGCACAGCCCTGGAGCTGGGAGAAGTAGCTAGGCGCTTTCAACCCCCAGGGCTGCATCCCAAATGTGTTCACATGTGCAGTAGATGGAGCTAATTTGTGCCCAGTCTAATTTAGTGTACCTCCTGAGGTGAACTAAGTTAGATCATGCTGGCCATTTTTTGCCCAATCTAAACTCCCTGATTGTATACAGAGTTTGGCACTTAGATTGACCTAACCCTAGCTAGATCAATCTAGGTGCAACATCTGCATGTACCCTGTATCTCTAACCCAGCAACAGCAAGGTGGATAACTTTGTACATATAGGAAGGAAATAGACCCGAGTCCTATTGGGTAAGAGAGGCCTGTATCAGGTGCACAACTAGAAATATATTTCCATCAAAGGTGTGACTTGCTTCACCTCTTAATATTAATATTAAACTACATTAACAAGTAGTGCAATATTAATTATATTAGAATGATGTTCCAAAATCCTAATTAAGATTGAGAGCCCATCATCCTGAATTTGGTAAGAGACAGAAGGAAAGGTAGAACATGCTTAAGAGTGCTTATTTTGATGAAGGGCTCACTAGCACAGCTGACTTCTTAGCAACAAATGTAGAGAATTTTGCTGAAGGCTGTAGGGAAGAGTTCTGCAAAAACAAGTTTGTCCTCCAACATATTCGATGCATTGTCAAATGCATAGACCAAAATAACTCTAATATTTATTATGCATATTTTACAGATGGGAAAACTAAGGCCCAAAGTTAACTCCCTTAACTTGGCATGGTTCAACAGTAGCTCCCTTCTCAAATCATTCCACAAGGCAGCTCTTATTAGTTTTGGATCCGGTCCCTTAGTATTGTGTATCCCTACAGCCTCAGTATCAATGTGGTTTTTAAATTTTAAGTTGCATCTTGTACAACCCTTTTCTGACTCTCAGGCAGAGCAATTCATTTTCTAATTATAAATCTATATTAATGTCTTATCTTTTCTGCTGTACTTAAAGATGTAAGCACTTCCATTTTTTCTGCTAAGCATATTGAGGCCTGTATTTATGGAGAAAGCAGTATATGCATCAAAGCTAATAGCAGTTTTATTCCACTAAGCAGTTAGTTTACGAACACATGGCCAATAGATTTTAGAAAATAACTTTTTACATACATTAAATCCTGTATTTAACATTTTATACAGAACAGAAGATCAGAGTGTTAAACAAAAAAACCCTACCACATTTACCCCACTACAGAGCAATAGGTTATATCTTGGCCCTAACTGGGAGTCTTATGATATAGTAACCTCATAAAGAAACATGGTAGCAGATTGGATATGGAATTTAATTCTGAATGATATTGAAAGGTCAGCACAGAATTGCTCAGCTCATATTTTTGTGGAGATAACATGTGTGAACTAGTTATTTCCTCCTTTTAACATATAATGACCTTGTCCATTGATTTAATGAGGAAATTATACATGCTGTACTCACAGATTTAACAAACTCTTCAGAATTAAAGATATACCAAAGGAAAAAAAAAAAAAGGAAAAAGAGAGAGAGACAGAGACCACATGCTAGTAACCCAGCCATCTGGCAGTGGAAAACCCAGAGATATCAACACAATGACCTGTGGAGCCTCTGTTGTGGCATATGCTAAAGCAGGAAGGGGAAAAAGCTGTGCAATGGCTAACCACCCCCCACACCCCCCAGGTGTGCTGACCTTATTAATGCTATATAATGTGAACACTGCACATGGTAAAAATGTCAAACAATCTATTCACTCCTAATAGCAACATCTGAACAATGCAATGCCATATAATACAGTGAAAAGTAATTAAAGCAGGAGAAGGCCACTATTATCTTAATTACCCTCAGACTTGTTTAATCTGTGCTCAATGTAGCCATATGTCTGGGTATTCCAAAGGTTTCAGTGGTAGCCAGTCTCACAAAATACAGTATTGATTTGTTAGTAAAAAAGGTTTTTCATTTAAAAAAAAAGAATTGCCATCAATTTCAAATTAAACCCCACTGACTGTATTAAACTCCTATATTACAAATTGATATCAAGACTTAGTACTGTTAAACAGTCTTATTGACTGGATACAAGCAGGGAAGTGGAACATAGGGCTCCTGGGTTCCCTTTCCGGCTCCCCTACAACCACTTGCTGGCCTCAACTAATTTACTTTGCCCTCATTGCTTCTTATCCATCTGCAGAATGACCTGCCTCCAGAGGATAGTGTGAAAGTTAACTGATTTAATCTTTCTAAAGTGCTGTGCAGGCCTTGTACAAACATGCAGTCGTATTTAACAGTACAATGATGTTCACCAACTTTCCATATGTCCAGCTCCACCTTAAGGAGGTGGCAGGTGCAGATCTGGGGTGGGGGTGCAGCAGTGTGGTCGCACACCCCCTTGCACTGTGTAGTGAAATGAGTCTGGGAAGGAGTGAAGGTCAGACCAAGGAACACGGACCAATGCAGGGATGGAGCTTATGTAGGAAGGGTGAACCCAGTAGCATAACTGGGGGCAGGGAGGGGCAAGTAGGGTACTAATCCTGGGTACAACTTAGTAGGGGTACTGGAATAGTTCCCTCACTCCTGTGGAGTGTGTGCCCTAGCAGCAGAAGCACCCCATGGTGTTCCCCAGGGGGACACTGATGGGGCCAAGCAGGGAGCAGGGGCAGGAAAGAGGGACCTGCCTGCTGCCAGGGCTGCAGGGAGTAGCTATACAGGTGCCAGGCTCAACTGGGGTCCTCAGTGATGGACAGGTCTCTCTTTTTCCCCCACCGGCCTAGAGGCTTGAGATATGCTTCACCCCATCCCTTGAATTGGTCTAAGGGCTGTTGGTGGCATCTGCTTCACATCCCACCCCCACTTTCTTCACTCTGGACCTGCCTCTGGGAGCTAGCTTTGAGAACAAGACACCCAAAGAGCTTTAGTCCCAGATGTTTCAGAGTTTAACTCCAAAACTTTGACAGAATATCATGACAATTAGGCAAAGTGAACCCTCTAGAGAAAACTCCTCCCAGGTATAAACTGGAAAAGGTTAGCAGTATTGTATACTTCAGGACTTGCATGTTTGGCTTATTTTAGATGAATATATCTTGGTGGAAATGATCACTGAAGTCTTTCTGGTTCTTTGGGTATAATTTTGCAAGCGCACTGAAAGAAGAGACACCCAAGACTGGGATGGATATTGGGAAAAAGTTGTTTTAGAGTTTCAGAGTCCACTGATAATTGCTGGATTTTTTGGGGCTTTGTTTTTATTTGAATGATGTTAGAGCCTAGAGAATTGCTCAGGAGATGGCTATTAGCATAAGTAATAAATATTAAAATTAAGCCTCAACACAAGAGTAAGATAATCAAGAGTGAGATGACCTTCTTTGTCAGAATTCTCCAAAACAAGACAACTGGGATAAAAACAAAATGCGTCGGGTTGTGGATTCATTCTTTTAACCTTTCTCCTCTGCTTATCTCAGGAGCAGACCCTGTTCATTCATAAGAATATAAAAATCTTCCAAAGGTAATGAGTATTGAGCACTACAGACAATAAAAGGCTGATATGATTAGAAAAGGGGCCAAAACTGATGGGAGTATCAGCATGACTATCCACCTTGCACAAAACCTTCTCACCATAGTGGGAACTAAGAGATAAAGTAGTTCTGTTTCTCCTGCTCTAGGATCTGACTACATGCAGACAAGTTTAGTCTGTATTATATTTTATAAACTCCCACAGTGTGGCAGTATTTCAGAGAATAATTTAAGACTGCACTACTAACATTTTGATACTTCCTTTAGTTTACTAGTTAACACTAGTTTGCTTTTTAAATCTGGTTCAAATCTGTCTTTTTTTTTTAATTCCTCTTCTGTAAGGCGTATGACTAAAAAGTTGCTTCCTTTGGTAATTCCCATTTACGTATCACTGGCTTCACTCATCTCAACATCAGTAATAGAAAGAGGAAATTTTAGTTATCTTCACACTGAACCGCCTTTCCTGAAACCAAAGATGAAGCATTTCTGTGGTCATGCTACTTAATCTCTATAGATATTAATGGCACTCATTTGATCTCAAATATCGAGGGCTTACACAAGAACGTCGTAACTGCTTAATACAGGACGAAGAGATCATCATTACATTACATGCCGTGTATGTCCCGAACATACCATACCACCCGACTAGGCTTTCAAAGCCTTCAGCAGGCACTTCCCACCTCTCTGTCATTGGTTACCAGAGAACTGATGTCTCATGTTTTGTGAAGCTCTACCTTATATATCAGGTTTGGAAACCTGGCCTCTTTTGGGTAACTGCTAGCACATCACACAGGATTTGTCATTGTTACAGTTGGCAGAAAGGAAAAAAAAAGTTCTTCCCCACAAAAAAGTTTTGAGATTTAAAAATGCTTCCCATTCTGCATTAGGAAGACTCAGAAAAAACTTTGGAACATCTCCTCCCCCATCATACCTGAAAACAACAAATAATCAAATGGCTAAACCACTTATTTAAGATATCAAAGTCATAAGTCCTAGTCCCTGTTCTGCCCAGTTTAAATCAGGGACCTCTTACATCCCAACTGAGTGCTCCAAACACCAGGATTTGGTTACTGAGGGAAACCCAGAAAAGAATATCTCCTACTAGAGCTGTTCCACTTCATCCAACTACTCATCAGAGCAGGGACTTGAATTTGCATCTCAAATATACAGTCCAGGTGAGTACTTCAATCCCTGGCAATGTGGGAATCTGCCTCACACTGGTTTTCACCACCATTTGCATCCTAAACCTACAAAACCACCCCTAACAAAGGTACAGTTGTAACTATTTTATAGGTTATGGTCAGTTGTGACAAGCCAATGATTTCTGAGCAGAAAAAGTCTTGTGAGAAAATTCCTGAACAGCTCCAGTGATTACATCCAAACAGTCCAACCAAAGTATTTTACCAACTCTTGGCTCAGCCCTGATCTCTGTATCAAGGCAAAAATCCAGTTGAAGATATGGGACTAAGCACAGTTGGGGTTAAACAACTTCACAATTAAATAGTACTGGATCTTGAACCACCACTGGTGATGTTTGTCAGAGTCTGTAGTGCTAATATCAGCCTTCTTAGCCATCAACAAGCCTTTACTTGACTCATGGGAGTGATCATCCTCATCTGTGAGGGATTGTCAATGCCGCCCTAATTAAAACTGCAAGTACATTTGGCTGTCTAGAATGGATCAGGGTTAAGCTATGATGCCAAATTTATTCTTTTTATTCTATCTGAAAATGATAAGGGGTCTTTGAAAGGTGGTAGAAGTTCAAGACCTCAGTTTTGCATCTAATTCAAAAGAGAGCCTCATGTCCATTGACACAATGCTATTACCATTTTGCTACCACCACTTCCCATAACACTTGTGGTTTTCCAACAAGTACTGCCAGACCCAAGTCAACTTAGCTGATAAAATAACAGCTCAAGGTAATATGGCACCATGCCTAGCATAGGTTTCATTTGTCCTTCATTAATAATCAGCCTTGAAGTCAAACATCCATTAACATGCCCTGCATAATAAAATCAACAATTTCAAATGAATTCCCATAGGAGCAAAATGATTCAAATGCTTAAATATTTCACAATGCACTTTCACTTAGGCACTAGCTCAGTAGCACTTTGGCTCTGTGAAATCTTAACAACACTTTTAATCTTTTGAAATGAAACATGTTTTCTTTAGACTTTCAGATCATTTTTATGACTTTACATCAGTTCTAAGCCAATTTCCCTTCTGGACTGCATCCATTCTCTGGTGCATCTTTTACCCTTTTAGCAAACAAAATCCCTTCTCTGCTTCTTTTCTGTGTTTACCCTCTGCAAAAATACTTTGTTCTAAATAAATTAACAGAATCCAATGCCAAGGGCTGCCTTCCTTCTTCTGAATAAGCCTTTCTGCCATTCCTTTTCTTTTCTGTCCAAAACATGTATTTTCTTAGTTGCATACTAGGTAATTCAAGACAATTATATCCTTGCATTTAAACTTGTGTGTTAGTATTATGAAAGCAACCCCCACATAAAAACTGTGAAATATTTTCATTTTTCTATTTTACTGTTCCATTGGGTTCTTTGCCCACTTCAATATTATCTCCAACAAATAAACTTTACAGACATAATTATCATTACTAACTAAGACAATTTTACCAGTAGTCACTTGACCTCTTAAGACTCCAAATTCAATTACTTTTATTTGATTTCAACAGTATGGTTACTTACATCTCTACAGTACAGAGATGAAGCCTTCATTACAGAGAAGGTATTTTTAAATCAAGCTAGCTAATTCCCTGTAAAATCAAGTTGAGGCAAGGGAGTGCAGTTTTTATCTTAACTCTTAACTACTTTAAATCACAGGTGGTGAAGTAGAGTTAAACTTAATTCGCTACATTAAAGTAAGAATTACCTGTGCCTCATCTCCACTAGGATTTCACTTTTAGATAGCTATCAGTATATTAAAAAAAACCCTCACCTTTTCTGTGCAGTTAAGACACAGCCTGAATCCAGCTATATATACAGATGTATCCATATGTTCTTATCTGGACCACAGGGATAATTTAAATCATACATTTTCTGGAGCATGGACCTTAAGATAGATCCAAAAAAGGGCAAAAGGGCATGGTACTTAAATTCCACCTGAGAAAGCTCCCATTGAGCTTGGTCAGGGATTTTTGGGTTTTCCCCACTTCCCTCAGGGGGCAGTGGGTAGGGGCTTTTCAATTACCAGTAAAGAGAAAGAACCAACCACTGGACTTCATATTTTCTTAATACCTAGACTGTCCCCTATCTCCATACGCCTACATAGCCTAGCACTGACATTGCACCTAATTGTGGTCAGAGTCCAAAAATTGGAGATTTCTCCATTTAAATCCCTGAGAGACCCAATCAACTCCAGTTGTATTTCCACAAAATTTGAATTACACGGCTGTAATACAGTGCATTCTTCCTGCCTTTTGTTCTTCCTATTTAGTAGGAGCCATGAAGGATCCTAGACAGAATGGTGGATCCTGGATAGAAATGTTGAAATCCTTGTTGTAGGAGTCTTTGCAATTGTCCCTGCTATTCCTCATTGTATTAACTGCTCTTAAATACTGAGTTAAGAACAAGCATATATTATAAAATTCTCTAGCAATTGTGTATTTTCAAGAAACAAATTCACAAATGTTAACAGAATTACCAAAATAAGTTTTAAAAACTGCTCAAATAAATATAGTCTGCAAATTATATATATATATATATATATATAAATAAAATAAATGTGAAAGTATGCCTATGTAATTTCCCTCAGCTTGCATATAGTATTATAATAATCTCTAATTATGCCGCCATGGTTCTATGGTGACTTTGATTATATGTAGAGGAACAAAAATCTCATTATAGAAATATACTTTGAATATTTATTCAAAGTATCTCTTTCATAAAGATTTGTACCAAGACAAAGATATGGTTGCTGTAAGGTTTTTATGTGGGTAAACCACCTGAACAAAGACTGGGTAGTAGTAAATTTATCCAGTATAAATGTGCGTTTATCAAATATAAAAGTGTATTGATTTGATACTGTTACTAGATCTGTTTCCTTTGAGCACTACTAACTTAAAACACTTTCTGGAAAATACCATTGTTGATCATCAAATACAGTACAGTCCTACATCAGAGGTGTAGGAGGAAAGATTAGTCCTCTGAGAATTATTGTATTCAATGGACAAGTGATAAAATCATCACAAAGTAGGCAAGTTATATTTAAAATGCAATAAGACGACAAATCATGCAGTCTTTTAGTTCCTGTATTCCATTCCTCAAATCTATCTCCTCCCATAATACACAGTACAGTGTTTCATTACAATAACACTTCCCCTTCACCCCCACTCCATCCTTAGAAAGATTTTTTTTTTTTTAAGTGAAAGTCTTGTCCTTGCCTCTGTGCAGACTGTGACTTTAGCAGTAGAACTTGTACCATATAGGTTAATTAGGGAGGAAAGGATTATGGGTGGTCACTCACAAGATGAGTGCATTCTTCACAGAGCTCAATGATACTAGTATTTCAGAAGTCAGGCAAAAACAGGTTATCCACCTTGTGTGCTCTCACACTCACGCATGTGCACGTGCACACGTGATAAGGTACTTTTGTGCCCATAGATTTAGCCATTGGAATGGAACTAGGCCACCTGTTTTCAATAGCTCTGCAACTGGAAAAGGAAGGAACTATTCTGTCCCTTTCTCCTATGTTGACCCTCACTGCTAGATGTGCTATACCCAGCCAAGCAACTTTACTGTATTCTTGTATATATTACTTAAACACACGCATTTTCCTAAAAGGTTGTACTTCTGAATGTCAGGTTACAATACTCAAGTGCATATGTTACTCATTGTGGGAAATCACGTAAGAGGCAGATTCAAAATAGTTCCCATTTTCCATTAGGGGCCACCCGACTCTTTCTTCCTCCACCCCAGAAAAGTCAAAGTAGGAGAAAGGCTGCTCAAATTTGGGCAATTCATCTATTATAGCCATGGCAAATGTAAAAAAAAAAATCTGTACAATTTTAATAATAAAAAAGGGTGACTGCCTACTTGTCTTTTTATTGATACTTATGAGATTGAATAGGTTAATTGTTTCCATGAATATGAGACATAGGAGTGTCATGTAGGCATTAATTGTATTGTCTGGCATAGAACACTGAGGGGTTGACAATGTACATTATATATATTCAAATATATCATGGATAACTCCAATAGAAGACTGTTATATACACAGCATATAAAGAGAATGTATGGAATTGAAGTATTAGTGCACTGAAGTGACTGGCTACCACTGCAGCTAGAGAAATGTAACCTGGCACTGCTGGATGGAGAAGCAAGCAATGGTGCCAACATGGACAGGTAAGTAATCTTGATTTTTCCGTTCAAAATCAAAGAGTCTGAAGAACCCAGAGACCATATTGTGAAGGACCAACGAATACTCACCTAGGGTGTTCCCTCAGCCATAGGTATGAGCCCGACCAGATTAGGACCTCCACACTATGGTGGGAGCTCCTGGTTTGCCCCAGCCCAGCTTTAGCATCTTGGCAGATGAGGCGGATTGGTGCAGATACACGGCTGGAGCAATATCCGGGTCCCTCGGGGCAGACTGGGGGGAGATCAGATGGAAGGTGGAAGACTGTGGACAGGATGGAAGCTGGAATGTCTCAACCCAAGACCGAAGGCCCCAGGAGCAGGGTGTAAACCTGATCGGATTCTGGAGGGTTGGGGAAGCCAGTGCTAAAGGAGTAAAAGAAGGGAAAAAGGAGAATAAGAAGAAAAGAAAAAAAGGGAAGTAAAGAGAGGAAGATAAGAGGGGTGGATGCTCCCGAACTACAGGCTTTTTTGTTTTCATTAAAGTGCTAATTGATCGCTGCAGATCGCCAATTAAGCCACGTGCAGCCACGATGAAAGGATAAAGGAAAAGGATAGATTGAGACTGAAAAGGAGAAACAAAACCCTGGCCGCTGGGGTGGAGGAAGAGAGCTATCACTTGGCAGAGGGAGAGAGAAGAAGGCAACACTCCCTTGCATCTTATCCTTCTTTTTGTATTAATTTACATTGGCTTGTTACCGGCTGCAGGGTGCCAATTAAGCCAGACGCGGCTGTGATCAATAAGGGAAGCTAAAGGGACTCCCTGCTTGCCGGCGGGCATGGAAGAGTCAATGCTGGTGAGGCAACTAATTGAGCCAGGGGTTCATCCAGGACCTAATCCCTGGAGAGGAAATTTGACGTGCATCATAATAAAAAAAAGAAAGAAAGAAAGAAAGAAAGAAAGAAAGAAAGAAAGAAAGAAAGAAAGAAAGAAAGAAAGAACGCTTCACGAATTTGCGTGTCATCCGAAAGAAAGAAAGAAAGAAAGAAAGAAAGAAAGAAAGAAAGAAAGAAAGAGCCTTTTCGCCTGGTCATTTCGTCATTCCCCCTAGGTTTTTTTTTGTTGTTTTGTTTTCTTGACATGCAGCTCGGGGCGGGCACCAATGGTCAGTCGTGGTGGAGGCAGGGTAGTCACCACCCCTCCCTTTTGTTAACAACTTCAGAAAACACAAACATCAAAGTCGTGGCAGGCGGGAAGAGAGATAGTGTAAGTGCCCCACCCAGACTAACCGAGGGTTGCTGTGTCCCTGGAGAAGACCGGTGAATGTCAACTGGACATAAGGGTACGCATCCGTACTTGGTGACTACCCGACACCTATATTGGAAACAGGGAGCTTCAGGATTCTCCTTTGCTAATAAGCAAAATCTTAGGGCAGGGCTCTAAAGGAGGAATACACTTCCATAAGGATGGGAGAGAGATTAGGAGCACATCTTTCTCTGAGGAATTGTGACAGTTCCTAGTGGAACACGGGGCAGATGGTGACAGCATGCCAGCCACTCCTCCCCAGGAATGACAAGATCCTTCCTACTACCAAGATGTTGTCTTGCTCTTCTAGAGCTGGTGGGGACAACTCTACAAGTAGAGAGACGGCCCCGACCAGCGTTCTAAGAAACAATTCACAATGATGATTCCTTGGAACATAATTTGGGGAGAAGCATAAGGAATGGGACAGAGAAGCACTGTACGTGACATGTGAACATTATGGGGTCCACTATAGATAAACTCAGAGCTGTGATTCATTCATAGCCGTTACGGAGCTGAGTTTCAAAGTACTATGTAAGGTCCAAGATGATGTAACACAAAACATATATTTTCAAAACATTTCTCTATAAAGAAATTATCTATTATTTTAGAGTGTGCGTGTTAATTTTTTTCAGCAGTATAAAGACATCAGTTGTAATTCTCAAAAAAACTGATTTTCCAATTCTGGAATATCTTCCATTTTTTCCTTGCCACAACAACTCCCATCTCTATGAGACTCTTATACACATAACAAAGTCCTTTTAGTTTCACCTACAGTCAGTTCATTTTTTATATATACCAGGTGTTGATAGTTTAAAACTTCCCAAATGCACCTTAGAATGGCTAACTTGACAAAGCCTTTTACAGAAGATGCTGCACTGTGATGAAGTGAATTCAAAGAATCATTATTTATCATCCATATGTTTACCTGCAATGAGGTAAGCACAAGAACCCCTCCATGTTTTCCTATAAACAATGCAGTCTTGGGAAAAGGGCACTGAACACTGCAGTGAAGCATTTATCTTTCTGAAAGCAAACACAGGCCAAAGAGCAGAAACTAACCCAATATCTATTTCTTCTTTCTTTGATTTACTTAGTTTTCCCTTGCTTATTAAAAACAACATGGATATTAAATAATTTCCCACCGTGCCTTAATGTTTCACAAGTGAATGCCAATAAATTCACTCATGTGTTATTTGGAAGAAGGGAATATATCAGGTTCTCAATATATTTCAGGAGTATAGCTCTTTTCCTCCTTTCAAATAAATATACACCACACAGACATATGGGGGATAGGGGAAAAAATAATGCCACCATATTAAGGTACAAAGTAAAGGTCAGTAAATTACATGGGCATTGTCATTTCATGACTGAGTCACAAGGGAAATTACTCTTAGCCCCATATCCAGAGCTGCAGGAAGGTGTTCAAGAGCCAAAGTCTTTCTGAACTAGACCCTTTAGGCCGATTTGGAAAAAACTTGTAAACTCACACCCATTCACTGAACAGACAACCAAAAAGAAGCATAACACCTACCAATACTTACAGAGGAGGGAGAGAGAAAGAGAGAGAATGAACATAGCAAGAGGGGTTTTTTCTTTCCTTCGTCAAGGACCCAATAGAATATGTGATACTGAACTCACTGGGGGGAAAAAATCCCAATGAAGCTAATGGGAACTGAATCATACCACATTAAAGTGTATCCCAGTGCTATTAGATTGAAAAGCGTTCTTTGGAGGGAGTTTTTTCCTCAAAAAGAAAACAAAACTACTTGCTTACTAGGTGGTTGTTCACGTTTACCTTTTAATATTTTTGTTGTCTCCTTGACTGCCTCAATTTTGTGATCAAATTTGTTTTGGCAGATGAATCCATTTGTAACTCCTGCAAACTGACTACAGTTTGTATTGCACTATTCTTCTTTTTTTCCTCCAGGGTCTGAGATGAAAGCTTTGCCTATTTTTTAAAAGGACTAGTTATGACAGCTTAAAACAACTTAAATGGGTGATCATGCTCTAATACTCTAAAGGGATGAACAATTAATATAAGCATCATCCTTCAACCTGATAAGCAGCATGAAAAAAGGTCACCAACAAATATAAAAACCAGTTCCTTTCATATCCATTGGCCCTTTGTGCTTCTGTTTTTGCTGAGACATTCAGCATTATGAGAATGTCAATTGAGATTCTGCTCAAAACACGTCCCAAGACATTCACAAGTACACAAGATAATATTACATTGGCCACAATGTTTTGTGTGTGTATGAACCCAACTAGGAGATGAGACAAATTAATATTTATAGTAAATAGATTAGTTAGGAAATAGCATGTGATATTGTGGTGTTGTTTAACATTAACAAATATCCACCATAAATGGACACATCATAGAAAATCTAGAGACTAGAAAGAGGTTTTAGCTAAGTTTTAATTTGTCCTCCTTGTAGCTATATGGAGAAATTATTTCAGACTTATTACACATTTCAGTTGAAGGATAAAGTAAGCCTAATTTAAATAAACAAAATTGCTCCCTTTTAAATATGAAATATTGTTCCTTTAATCAAGACAATGAAACACAGAACAAGAGAAAAGTTATTTCACTTCAGTAATTTTTCAGCACTAAAAATGTAGTGACTCATTTATACTACTTGCCCCTTGCACACTTATGGCTGCATTACAAGAAATTAGAGACCTGGGTTAAGGCATTGCTCCGAGTGTTTGATCAATACTCAATAGGGGGTGACCCTTTGATGAGAACTGCCACTATCAATTCTGATGATACTTATATATCATTTTTTAAAGCTCTGAATAGTTAAACTATTTGAAATATCAGTAGGAGAAAAGAGTGAGTGCAGAAAAAGTTTACTTTGATTTGCTGAATAGTTTATTGATGCAGTGATGACATGTTATAAATGTAACACTTTGTCCTATTACTTCCTCTTTACTGGTACTTGAAAGACCCCTACCCACTGCCTATGGGGGTGGGGGGAGGGGAGAGAAGGGGAATAAGGGGAAACAACTCCCCTGAAGATCTTAACTTACTCCGTCTAGAAAACATTATGAACACGTTTATTAGCACTTTCTAGTTCTGCTAATATAATGCATTAAATTGATTTTAAGGAAAAGAAACAAACAGGATTTAATTTTAAGAACAGAGAGAGATGTTAAAATAAATGTAATACCTTAAAATGCATTTTTGCTGCATTCTTAAAAAAAATCAACTTGTGCAATACTCTCATTCATTCCAATTTTAAACATGTCTTTATCAAATGCACAGCATTGCATCATTTGGTTCATGTTCGCAGATCTTTACACTTCTCTAGAAGAGCTAACATCTCTTTACTCCTTTTCTTGGTAATCACATGCTCTTACCGCTCCCTAAATCAGGTAGGCCATGTAGCCCAGGTAACTCAGGTATATACTCCCCTTCTCCAATTGTTAACTGAAGGGGACCGTTAGGGGTGGGAACTGCAGACTGCTCAGTTTCCCTCCGTCCCTATAGAACCAGGTAAGGACAGCCAGGGGACTTAACTATATACACATTTATTTACATTAACTTATCACAAGAAAAAGAAACATGGATATAAACATATGTACAATATATATATATATATATATATATATAGGATATTTAAACAGATAACATAAACATATCCTCTGGGTAAATGCTATAAAACCTTACACCAGTGCTCCAGATACTTACCTGTATCTGATCTGAAACAGATAAGCCCCAAAATAAACATAGATCGCTAACAGATAAACTATAGATAAGTATGGGTGAACAAGAAATAAGCCACAAATAAATACAAATAAACAGCAGGTGAAATAATAGCAACAGGGGGTCCCAGCAGAGCCCTAGGACTCTACTCATGTACTCATTTACAAACATGAGAGTTCACAAAATATAAGGGATGACATCACACCACTTACGGCGCAAGAACCCCAAAGATAAACTTAATCCCAAGGGAAAACCCCAATGCCCTAGGGCTTTTTCCCAAGCCCTACAAGGAAGTTGGTAATTTTAGGGGGGCCCTCCCAGTGGGACCTCTGCTTTCAGGAGCCCTTCACTAATCATGGGGGACTCCCTTTCCCCTGTGGGAATCCTTTTTTCCCCTGCAACTCCCAGGCCTGGAGGGTGGCCCTCATCCTCTGTGCCAAGCTGCTCTCTTGCCTGCGGTGGGCTTCGTGGGGCCGCTGTCCCCTGGAACAGGGCTTTGCTATGCAGGGCGTCTGGGGCCTTTGGCTCGGCCCTGTATGCTGGATCAGTAGCCTGAGTCCCGTCTGGCTCCCTGGACTCAACTCTTTTGCTATGGGTTGGAGGCCTGGGCCGCCTCATGCAGCACCAGGCTCGGTCTGCTCCTGGACCCTCCATACAGCATCTCCTGCACTGAGCTCCAAGTCTTGTTCTGGGAGTTAAGGACCTGAGCCGACCAAGCGCTCCAAAGATCCTGCTCCATGCACTGGCCTGTGCATTGTGTCTCTGGCCACATGCCAGAGGTTGCAGACCTAAACCGCTTCATGCAGATCCCAAGATCCCATTCCCCACCAATGGAAGTCTTCAAGGGCACTTCTGGACTACTGCTTCACCCTGCTGTGAAGCTCTCCTCAGCTCTTCTAAGCCCCACTCTTCTCTGTCCTGGATGGGTCTCCCTCGTGTTAGACACGCAGCTTCTTTTATACTCTCCAGGGCTCCACCCCTGAAGTCTTCTGGACCTGAGTGTTGCAGTCTTCAATCAGGTCTGATGCGGGGGGGGGGGGGAGGGGAGCATGACTTAACTCCTCTTGCTGCCTCCTGATTGGTGGATGGGCTCCACCAATCAAAACAGCAAAATTTCAAGCCTGGGACTCAACCCAAGCTCCAAAAGGCAAGCCTGCTACAGCTATAAGCAATATATTTACAGAAACACTGTACTTGCCACTCTTTCCTGGTTTGTTTTCCCTTTTGACTTTTAGAAAGAAAAGTGAGTATAATTTAAGAATCTTTCATTTGATCACTGATGTCAGGGGTTATCCTCAGGAGCTCCAGAAATTTAGTTCTCTTCAAGTAATGATTTGACCCAATCTGCAGATCAGCTGAGACCTTAAGAAAATAGACTTTTCTATTTATTTCTTGGTAGAGTTCAATTGCAAATGCCTTAAGTACACACTTGTCCCAGGGTAATTTTGTACTTTAGTTTCCTGTCTCCTGAAGTGCAGATATGTGCAATAAAGAAACAAGAAAAACAATTTCACTTTTCCCAATTAAAACAGAAGTTTATTTTGAGGTAAGGTTTATGGCAATTGGTA
Organism: Alligator mississippiensis; assembly: GCF_030867095.1. Lineage (NCBI taxonomy): Eukaryota > Metazoa > Chordata > Crocodylia > Alligatoridae > Alligator > Alligator mississippiensis. The sequence continues at coordinate 65,765,317 of NC_081833.1, read as the reverse complement.
TTTTATTCTAACTTTTTAATTACAAGGTTGGCACTCCATCTTTTGTTTATTAATGTAAAATGTCCTGTAATTCTATACATATTTTCCTCATTGCCTCTGAGTTGTTCCCTCCAATAATGCCTGGTTCTACATTTTCCACAGATCCAGAACAAGCCCAAGAAAATGCTTGAAACTGACTAAAGCAGTAAAATTGGGATGCATATTTCAAATGTCTGGATATTCAAAAACACTGGGCACATCTACTTGAGATGTGTTACTGCACATTAGCCTAGTTTACTAAACAGTATGGGTGGGCATCTACACGTGCATGCCCTTACTGTGCAGTAAAAATAGCTAATCATGCCTAGTATAGAAAACAGTCTGGGAGGGCATGCGGCAGGCAAGCGGGTGGTCGGTGCATGTGGGGGAGCTGGACAGAACAAGATGGCCATGGGCCAGATGATGGCAACTGCAGTGGGCCAGCAGGGTTACTGAGGTAGCCATCAGGATTGGGGGACCCTGTTCCTCACTGCCAAGGCCAGGGGCTCAGGCAGCCATAGCTGAGAAATGCAGAGGAGGCATGAAAAGAGCTGCCATGTACTGCCTCTGGGTATGCCATAGTGCTCCTCTGAGCATGGAAGCTGGCTGCCCAGAGTGTGCGGCTGTATTTTAAAGATGGCTGCCAAGTGCTGGCAGTTGGAGGCAGAGGCTGGACCTCCCTTTGGTAGCCACAGGGGCACATGGAAGGGCTGGACGGACCTGGCACTAAATTTAGTACCAGGTCTCTGCACGTGTAGACACATACCCAAAATCGCTTACTGCACATTAGCTTAAATGTGACTAGATCTACTTTGCATTAAATACATGTGTAGATACTCCCCGTGATATTTATACTTCTTGTTCAGACCACTGTCTGATTATCTCTTATTTTCATGCATTTAATCAAAAGGTTTTTTGTTTGTGATTAGACTTAGCATCATTTTTTTCCTTCCTTTTTTTTTTCCACCTTTCAGAAGAGTCCTTCTGGTTTTGATCTGATTTATTTTTTTCCTCCTTGAACAACCATTTTTGCTCTGGGAGAAAAAGCCTGAACATCTGTGCATTGCTGGTATCTACCAGGCTAGCAGTAATTTTCCTGGTAGAAATGGAACACCTGTGCATGGCCATAGATTTAGGAGTTGGAAAACTGGCATGACACATGCCACAGATATAACAGTAATACAACAAATAATATAACTGATTTTTGCAACTTTTCCTGTGCAATGCTGCAGGATGTGAATAGAAACAAATGCTGTTTTCTGAATGGTATGTCTCATTAGCCCATTTTGCCAGCAGAGAAGTTTCTGTAATATAATCAGTACAGGTTAGACCTCCACTAATAGGTGACATGATATATTAGTGTTAAGTTGTGGTTGTTCATAGTAAGCTGTTGTCTCCAACTGAGAGGGGCTAAAAGAAATGAGAAAACTATGCAACACATCCTTGCTGATACAACCAGACATAGCTCCTCCCTTTCTAGGACATGAAGAAATGATAGAAATACAGAGCTGACTTAGCCCCTTGCCCAGGGAAATATGGAAGAGTGTTGGAAGCAACCCAAGTGAGTCCTATACTTCATAATAGGAAACCATGAGTAACCACCATGTTACAGGTATATATTGGTTGACGGTGCCAGCTTTTGATCCGATACAATATAAAACTCAAAGCTGCAGCTAACCTGTACATAGGCTAGTCCAGATTTTCTATATAATTCTGCTCTATACAAGACTATAATCAACTCCATGACTGCAATGTAGACTTACCCAACATCTCCTCAATCTATAACCTTAACATCAATTTTAAAAAGTTACACTATCAAAACTGAATCTTGATCTCTCTTCTGCATTCATTTACACTCCCTTATTGTTGTGCATGTCCCCTCTGAAAAAAGTCACCCAACCCTGCAACTAGACACTTTTACAGGATTGGTGGGGGGGGGGGGCGGGGGGGATTCAGAAAAGGCAAGATTTGTACACAGCCTATGTGCTGCAATCTTTTGACTAAACAGTAAAATATTTATTGGGTTCCTCATCCTCTCTTATCCCAACATCCACACAAAAATACAACTGTTAAGTGTTCAACCTGACGGTGGGTGGTTGGACCCAGAAAAGTATTATGCGAACAGGCCGGGGACGAAAGGGTTACAGGGCCTTGTTTCTCCTTCTCTTATCTCTCCCTCCGTCGACAGAAAACACCAAGGAGGTGGTATAACAAATAAATGCTTTACTCACACTTTCGTATAGGTGGTTTCCTTTACAGCAGTTTCAAGAATAAACTCGCTGTTAACTCGAGAGCTCTAATTCGGTCGTGATGGGGGCGTCCGGGGGGGAAGGGATTTCATGGACGCAGGACCTCTGGTGAGGGTGATCAGGCCTCTCCGATATGGCGTGGGTCCCAGGTTTTTGGCATGCGCGCTTTTCCTTTTAAAGGGGCTGCATTCGCCCACCCCCTGCCAATCAGCCCGGGACCGCCGATCTCGTGGCTATCAGGCCACGCCCACTACTTCCCCCACACCACGAGCACAACTTGCTCTCATGCTTGGCGTTTGGTCATTTATATTTTCTTTTTCTTTATCACATGCCCTCTTGATCAAATGCCAAGCTCTAGCATAGCGAGTAAATGGGTATATACAAAATTGAAACATACAAAATACAACATCTAATACAAATACATAATAAGGATCAAAAAGTGTAAATTTCACTCAAGACTTGTAAATAAGTCAGATAGTTAGTCAGTACTGAATCCAACCGCGTCTGTCTAAATGCAGCACGGCGGTTTTTGCCGGGGTCGTCGCCAATGGGTTCACTCACGGCGACAGTTGTCCCGAACACGAGTTTCACACCATGTCATGCACCGGCGACTTCATACCGTTTTAGGCTGGAAAACAAAACTTGGGGTTCATTAGTAATGTATACTAAACTGTGCTACGTCGACTTAGCCAATTATGGTGGGCCAAGATGGTGCGTGCGGGTGAGACTGCTTCAAGAGAGACAAAATAGGTATTCGGGTACTTGCCGGGTTTAAGTACAACACCGGGAGCTGGAGTTGGGCGCTTGCTGGTAGCTGTGGGAATGGCTAGCCACACTGTTTCTTGGGATGAGTAACATGGCTTCCAAGGCGGACTTGGCACCGGGGTGCGTTCATCCCACAAAGCTTTAGTGGCGTTCTTGGCAATTAGTACATCATTGTTGTACTTGGTCCAGTTCTTGAACGACCCATTTTCCTTTAACCTTAACTGTTCCTTGTATAGTCCTATCTGGCGCTCCAAGACGCCATTGGACTGCGGGTGATAGGGTAGATGGTGGTGCCACTGAACATTATGCTCTATCGCGAACCGCTGTAAGCCTTTGGATTTTGCTGGGGTTAAGTAATCCCAGTGTGGCGCCGCCGGGTGCAACAAGTACACCTGGGCTTGTCGCGAGGTGTTCTCCTAATTGAGCTGCGAGCATGGCTTTCCCTAGACAACCATACCGATGTTGGTGGCTTTTGAGTGTGCAGTAACCAGTGTACATGAGGTTCCCTGTTTCGGCGTCACTGGCTGTAAACCAGACATGTTCCGTGGTGTAGCCCATGTGAAGTGCTAGAAGATTGCAGGCAGGGGGTGCAATCAGACGCATCTCTTTAACCTCTGTCATGACTTTTTCCAGTGCGGCTTGGTCACACTCACTCCATGGGACTCTGCGTCGTGTTTTCTTGTGAATTTGGTATTGCAACCGCTGGATAACTTTTAAATGTGATGGCGTTATGAAATTGCGGAACCAATTTAGCTGGCCTAGCAGGTCTTGAAAGTCTGCCTGTGTGGTCAGCCAAAGTGAGGACAACTCAGGGGCAGCATTGTGCGCCGTCCCCGATTGCCATTGTCCTGTGAATCGTGTCCCCAAAAACTTAATGTCCAAGGATGACTCGCTCATGGACTTGGCCAGGTTTACCGTCCATCCTTGATTGCTCAGGTGGTCCTTTAGGTCCACAGTGGTGGCGCAGGCCGCGGCACAATCATGCCCCATGATGACAATGTCATCAACATAAGTCCAGATGCGAACATCTGCGGTCTTTGGACAGGGACGAACAAAGCTGTCGATCATCCCATTCATCGCTGTGGCTGCTAGTGCTGGTGCGTTGCGGTAACCTTGTGGACAAAACTTCCAGGAAAACATTTGTCCGCCTATGCACATATTAAGGATCCCATGCGGGTCATTTATAGGGATCGAATAAAACATGTCCTTTAAGTCTAGTGTGGTGGCAAACCACTCTCCACCCCTCTGCATCTCGGTTATGCCATCGAGGATGTCTGTGACGGTTTGTGCGGCGGGCATTTGGAGCGGGTTACAGCGACGATTCGCTTGTCGGTAGTCCACCACTAGACGAGCTTCCGTTGGTTTTCCTGGTTTGGGGATGCCCCATCTGGCCGAAAGCTAGGTGGAGGATTTTTCAGGCTGAATGCACCGTTGCTCGCACAGGTCAGCCAAGAGGTTTTGGATTTGGGGCTGCAGGTCAGTGTGTGTCGGGATTGGCTGATACCGCCAGGGAGTAGGGTTTGCTAGCATTGGCTGGTGTTTTTTGCCTGGTGCCACAGTCAACGGGAGTGCTAGGTATATGGCATTCTTTAAGGCCAATGCTTTTATTGCGGGGATGCCCAAGATGTTTATGCCCCCTAAGACTCCATACAGGGCAATTTTGTTGATCCAAAACTTGACCACAGGCGCAGATGTCGTGGCATTTAGCCCTTGTACAAAGATGACTTTGGATGTCTTGACATGGGGTGTTTCAGGTTTCAACACGTTTACTTGGGCCCCCGTATCTAGCAAAAAGCGTGTAGGGGTAGGGGTAGAATTTGCAGTTGCGCTCACACTGTAGGTTGCGTGCGGGCGTTCGTCATTGGGGGGTCGGCCGTCGCTGCCCGCGTCAACGGCCGCTACTCATTTTTTTCTCTGTCCGGCTCCTGCCTGCTAGACTTAAAGCCTAAGTTCAGTGCCAGTGTTCTTTGCCCCTCATCTCCTAAGCCATGAAGCTGATTCTTTGTCAGGCCGCTTTTGCTTAGCGGAAAGCCAAACATGGCACGTTCCTCAGGTGTGGCGTCTGGTGGTTGTCCGCGCAGCGAGCGATCAGTTTGGGGTTTTCTAGATGGTGCTTTCCACGCTCCCACCGTCTGTACTGCCGCTGGCGGGGTGAGCTTGAGTTCTGTTTTCCGCACTGTGGTAAGCTTTCCCAGGCTACTTAGGACGTTCCCTATAGGCCCCCCTACCAGTGGGTGTAATAACAATCGGAACATGGGTGTATTCATACCTCCATAAATTTCAACGCAGGCTTCTACTGCTGATGCAGACACAGGGACCTTGCCAGGATCGTGACAACAGTGATGCGGCCAAATACTGTTTGCCTGGTGTGGAGTCAGGGCCAGTGGATACCGTCCGGTGTCCCAGGTTAAGTAACTGGTTCCCGCTATTGCATACAGGAGCTGTGCGGACGATGAGTCATCGGGTGGATCCGCATGCCAAGCGTGAGTTCGGCTTAGCAGTGCTGGGACCACGGCAGCACACAGAGGGATTGGCCAAACCTGGTTGCGTAGTATTTGAGTAGTGTCGCTACACGCTCCTCCACTCCATGCGGGTTGGCGCATTAGGGTAGTACACTCCTCAGGGTCTACTAAATCTGACCTGTGTTCTAATATTAATCATCCCAACCATATCACCAGTGTTTCACCCGGATTTAGTCGGGTCTCTTTTGCCAACTCTTGGAGTTCCCCTCTGGTGTGCGTGCGGAAGGTAGTGAGGGTGCGGGTTCCCGCGCCATCGACAACAGTTTTCACTAAGGCTACAGGGTTCGCATGCAGAATGGGTGCGCCTGTGTCAGCGGGAAGGGCGGAATATAGCTGTGGCGGGGTGTTAAATGGGGGCGGTTCCTCGGGCAGGGCCGACGGGGTTTTGCTAGTGTCGGGGTTTCCCGCCCGGAACTTTTTGGCCACTCTCTCTTCTTCCCCCATGGCACCATCTTTAAGTGGTGGCTCGGGCTGTGCGGCACTCTGCTGCGTGGCCGTCCTAGTCAGCGTATCTATCATGCTGGTTTCGTTCGCTGCGTGTCGTAGTAGGGTGGTCACCTAGCAAAACAGGATATTAATCATCTTTCCCTTATTCCACTTTTGCCCTGTCCACCCTGTGGCGTCTTGTTCATCACTCTCAAGACTCTCATGGAGTGCCGTTAGGACTTCACTTTCGGCGCCCCCGGGAATGAGGTTGGGGCATCTGAATTTATCGGGGGGAGTTTCGCAGCTGCTCCCCTCCTTTAGGTACTGGATGCACCTGGCGTACTCTTCCGCAAGAGTGAGGTCATCTGTGCCTGTAGGCTTGACACGGCTAGGTAATGCCTCTCGTTTTGTGTCGGGCGGGTGGTAAAGAACCACAGGGCTGGAAAGGAGGCATCCTAGGGCTGCGGGGCTGAGGCCAGACACGACCCATTCTTTAAGCGGCTCCCCGCTGCCCTCAGTCAGGTGGATGGAGACATAGCCCCCTATCTTCCCGTCTTGCCCAGCTTGATGGTACGCCACGTGGGCCCATAAAGTATCAGCATCCGTGGTCGGGGGCCGGTGATGGTTCCCCCATAGGCAATACCTGACTAGCTCATCAACGTCTCCTTCGTTCCCCTTTTGCCCTGAGGATCCTGTTCGTGGCGCCATGTTCAACCTGACGGTGGGTGGTTGGACCCAGAAAAGTATTACGCGAACAGGCCGGGGACAAAAGGGTTACGGGGCCTTGTTTCTCCTTCTCTTATCTCTCCCTCCGTCGACAGAAAACACCAAGGAGGCAGTATAACAAATAAATGCTTTACTCACACTTTCGTATAGGTGGTTTCCTTTACAGCAGTTTCAAGAATAAACTCGCTGTTAACTCGAGAGCTCTAATTCGGTCGTGATGGGGGCGTCCGGGGGGGGAAGGGATTTCATGGACGCAGGACCTCCGGTGAGGGTGATCAGGCCTCTCCGATATGGCGTGGGTCCCAGCTTTTTGGCGCGCGCGCTTTTCCTTTTAAAGGGGCTGCATCCGCCCGCCCCCTGCCAATCAGCCCGGGACCACCGATCTCGTGGCTATCAGGCCACACCCACTACTTCCCCCATGCCACGAGCACAACTTGCTCTCATGCTTGGCGTTTGGTCATTTATATTTTCTTTTTCTTTATCACATTAAGAACAGCTAATGCATGTGGTTCTGTCCATACTTGAAGAACCATAGATTATTTACAGATAATTGATCCGGCTTTCAGAGTGACCAGTTCATAATCTGCCGCAGAGTCTCAAAAGTACTGGAAACTTTAAATTTAATCCTTTCTATTTCCATGTTATAGTTTTAAATGGAATCTTGTAATCCAAATTTTAAAAAAAGCCATCAAGAAAAGGTATAATCAGAACCAAGTCACCAATAAGCATTGAAAAGCAATACAAGTATAAATTATTGAATTAGAATTTATTTTTTTAAATTTACATAATGCCCTTCCCAACATAGGCAAAAGGAGGCTTACTGTAAATAAGTACGAAGCCTCCTGATGAGGAGACAAGAGGCAATAACCATTTGGTACAGCCTAGCAGTTGAATATGAACTCTGACTCCTCAGAACCAAAACACAACTCTTTACTACTTAACTAACATAATTCTATTAAATGAATGAAAATCAACAAATCAAAACAAGTTAGGCTCAATACCAGATTAGATTTAAATCAAAATCAAATCAAAAGTATCATTATTCCTTAAACTCCTTTTTAGAGTTGATATAGGAAAGCACCTGTTCCTTTGGTTAAAAAAAGTAAACCACAAATACAAAATTGAGTCTAAAAATTTCAACTTAAGTAGCTTAATACTGGGCTTGTCTACACATGTGCTCGAATGCTAAAGCAAGTACTAAATGACTGTGCAGTCCCGGTAGCACATAGGTTGTTCCCAACCCTGCTGTGCAGTAGCTCATTGCTACTGGACAGTAGCATTGGCGTCACGGTTCATGCCCGCTGACACAGCGTTGCTGTAGCTCATCACTAAGGTGACATAGCGTCTCATGTAGACGTGCCCACTGAAATCAAATGCCATAAATTTAATTTAATATCTGAATCATAACCTCAGAATTAATTATAAATTTTCCTTTGCATACATGGTTTACATGTGGTCCTAACCCTTCCTTCCCTTCTTTCACAGAGCAATATAACATAGCCTTTAACACAACACTCTTAAAAACCAAAGGTTTAACAATGGCAGTCTTTTAAACAGAATATTTTAATGAGTGTCTTTCAAGATGGTTTCTAGAGCTGATAAAACCAAGGGAACTTTTCCTTCCGTTTCCTTCCCCTTGTGGGCTTGGAGTGTTTGCAGAAGTCTATGCACACAGCCACATTTTTATATTTATATCAGAAGGAAAAAAAAGATTATGGCATTTCCAACCTAACAAAAATCAAACACAAAAGAAAAAGGAAAAATTGAACTGCAGCCAACTTGTAAGCTCCCAGGCTTCTGTACTCTTACAAAGTAGGAGCTGGTGCTACAGAAAAGAAACCAGGTGGTAATGTTCTGCTGGCACAGTGCTTCAGATTAATGGACCTCCTTTTGCTGCGAAAAGACAGTAAGAGGATCCTGTTTTCTGACATCATGTCTTAATATCTGCGAGATGACTGACCTTTGAGATTCTGTAATGTCATTCTTTCCTCAGATGACTTGTTGACCTAAGAAATGAGGCTTTTCAGCATTAATCCTGCTTTTTTGCAGGTCAGAAATTTGACTTGCTCTACCATCCAGCACCTCTTTCCAAAGTCATTGAACAAACCAGGTAAAAGGCTTACTCTGCAGCTGTAAAACTTTGCCTGACCAAATATGAATTAGATCATCATTATCATGCAACTTGGAAAAGCCCCACATAAAGCCAGCAATTAAAAAAAAAAAAAAAAATGATAGCATGGAAACTTGACCTGTGAAGCTCAACGTAATGAGCAAATGTATATGTGCAAAACCACTTTTAAGGAACTGTCAAAGTCTTTAATATTAAACATCATAGAAAGACATTCCACTACTTGATGGAACATTCAAAATAATACCCTATAAAAATAACTAATAGAGAAAAAATGCTAGCACAGTCAAGCCAAAGATTCATCCATCAGCAAAATAAAAATAAATTCAGAGTTATGATAAACGTCATAATCATCATCGCTTTTTCTTGTGCCATTCTAAAAACAGACAAATGTTCTTATTCTTGCAAACACTGCAACTAATGTAACCTTCCCATTTTGGAACAAGGCTGTCAGTCAAGCAGTTTATTTTCTGCTCTTTGAATGTTGATTTCAAAAAGTGACTTTAATGGTCATCAAGATAAAGCCACTTTCTATGGTTTACATGTCCATATGCTCCCTTTTCCCAACAAGCGCTTCCAATCGTACAGCATTAACTGCTTGAATCCTACCTTGGACAACCCCATATCATTGTTTCAATTCTGATCAAGTTTCTAGCAATCGCCGCAAAAGAACTTTACAGCTCTATCCTACCCTACTGGCCTCTTCTTTCATTATCTGCTTCCTCTTCAATGGTGTCTGCCACATCTAACTCATACTGCTTCTTCTGCAGCGGCTGCCTTCTTTGAACTTCATTTCATGCTATACCTTTCCTCAAGAATCGCTTTTACCTCATGCTTGGAACCCCACCTAACCCTGGTGGTGCCTAAACCTCATTGGTGCCTTACATATATACTTTAAAATTCCCCAGACAGCAGAAGTTCTGTGCACACTCAAAACGCTTTCAACTTTTACTGAATATATATACGTCCTCCAGGTCATGTTGTACACACCAGAACAGGCCTTCTTGAGAGACTCCCCCCCCAACCTAGACAGCAAAGAAATCCCGTAGCGGGTTCTCTCATAGTATGATGTCCCTTCTGGTTTACTACACCAATTCAAAACTGAGGGGGAAAACATTTGATTTATTTGCCTACTTCAGAAAGGAAGCAAAAAGTAGTTCCCACCTTAACCCAGTGCATCAGTCCTTCTTCAGAGGAACTGATCAGGGGATGATACTTTCCTGACAGTAAACCATATGCTCCCAAATTTAGAAAGTGTTAAGCCCAAACCTAAGCAGGTTTGCCAAATCCCAGCTATATTTAAGAGACAGATTGTGGAAAGAAAGAAAAAAAAATCTTCCATGAACTCTCTCCTCTTTGGTCAACTTTTTTAAACTGCAGAAGTGTCTTTTTGTTAATAGGTATCAGCAATGGATTGTAAATTCCACGATGAAATTCTAATGAAGATAAATCTCCTCTTCTCTTAAAGAGGCTTTTTGGATGCAGTCCCTGTTTCCACAGCTGAAGCTGGTTGCCAAGATTGTGTCACAAATTAGACATCCGAGAAGCAGGCAGCAAGTTTGTTAATTATTGGGATTAATTTAATGAACTATTTCTCATTAGGCTTTATGAGCCATGCTGTATACAGGAATGTGTGAAAGTCCACAACAACAACACGGTGATGTCATTAGGCAATTAAGGACATTGATGAGAAATTTTGCAGGGGAAAAAAAAGGCAAGGCAAATGTTTTGTGTAGAACAGCATTATTAGAAGGAATTAAGAGGAGCTAATTAAATAGAATCAAGTGGAGATCATTTTAGTCTCAACAAATTACCAGGAAAGTCAGGTTTGTTCTAAACACTAACACTGAGTAGAAACATAAATCATAATGTTTTACCGCCAGACCTGCCAGTCTTTGGGTGATGAGCTACATGATGGAATTTTACCAAAACTAGACCTACTTATTTCTGAAATTTTTACCTTAATTTACTTTAGGCATTGAAAGGAAGTTAATTTTCATAGAGAAAGGTAAAAGGGAATAATATACAAGGGGAACATCACTTAATAAACCACAATAACTAAATGTCACTCTTCAGCATTTGATTTCCTCTCCTAAAAGAAAATGATCAGTTTACAAGAAACAGTGTACTATTGTTTATCACCCAAATTCCTTTCACGGTTAACCACATCTCCGTCACTTGCTACATTATCCAAAACAATAAAGAGGATTAATATAATTAAGCAAGGAATGATCTGCAAATATTTATTCCTTCACAATACCATCTACTGCATTCAAAATGTCACTCTTTGCCTCCACATATCCAGATATCCCCCCTGGTGTCCTAAACAACACACAGACTTCCAACTTCCCACATCATTCAAAAAGCTAGCACTTCGGGGAGTAATATTGCTCTATTGCTGTCTTCGCACTATCCTTACACAAGCACTATTTGCAATGTATAACTACTGAAAATAATCACTTTGAACCCACCTCTGCCGGGAGATAGTTTGAATTAGAGAAATACCAAAGCATCTGTAGGTTTCTTCTGCAGCTAAAGGAAAGCACTATATTAACCCCTCAAAAAGTGTCTAATCCCCAGCTGGTGCAAATTGGCAGAGCTTTATAGATTTAAATGGAGCTAGGCTGATTTATACCCTCTGACAACCTGGTCCTAAATTGAAAATGTAACAAATTGACTCATACACTCTCAATTAAGCATTAAAATTTGTACTGCAATATTTTCACCTAAGTTGGATAAGCAAAATGTAGGGCTATTTCTATGCATCATTTACATGTACATTTACCAGAACACACAAAAAAAGCTCATTCGCATCTGCAGGAGAACTAACAGTGAGACTATGTTCAAACTCTGCTCCAGGTGAAAGAAATTTTGCATGCAACTTGTTTGAAAAGCTGTCTCCCAGGTTTCAGAATATCTCAGAATATCTTGTGTCCTTAATCTGGGAGAGGGGAAGTAGAAAAAAGTTTGATGCTTAGCCGTATGATAATACATATGATAAAATGTGTTGCTTTTGAGAGCTGGTGGTTAAACCCCTAAAGCTGCTGATTATGCTGAATATAGATATGAGAAAAAAACTAGCAGTGAATTTGTTGCTGTGAATGCATTAAAAGGTTGGGGGGTAGGGGGTAAAAGCTCAAAAATTACCCCTTAGGAAAGCAACAGGAGCCCAACCGCCTTTCACTATCTGTTGAGCATATGGAAATAAATTAAAAAGAAAACAATGCAGCCAGGTGCCTGGGGCAGCAGTGACTTCCAGTTGCCCACAGACCACCAGTACAATCAAAGTGGCCATTTTTTCCACACCTTACCTTCCCAAGTCAGTGCCTAGAGCAGCTGCCCCATCACCCTGCCCTAGTAACGCCACTATAGTTTAATGCAGGGGTGGGAAATTATTCTGGGCAGAGGGCTGCTTACTGAGTTTTGGCAAGCCATCGAGGGCCACATGACAGGCAGCCCAGGGCAGATAAATATTAATTTACTAAATTTTTTAGGGGCCCCGTGGGCTGGATAGAATGGCCTGACGGGCTGTATTCAGCCCCCAGGCCGCATTTTGCCCGACCCTGGATTAATAACTCATGCTTCTAGTGCTATTCTATAGGGAATTAGTGTGGTTTCACTCTCTCTGGGTTTTGATTAGTGCAAAAGTACTAAGCTGTTACCTACTGCTAAGAAAAAATGGACATGAAATATGCCAGTCTATATGCTATTAAAATATGTCATTTCATAGAGTTAACTTCAAAGGGAAAAAGTTTGATATATTTAGAGACATCTTTTAAACTAATAATTAACTACTCATATATACTTTAGGAGCATGATATTCCATTCCTTCTCCTTTCCCCACCCCAGATAGAATACAAACCTCTTTCTTTGTTGGAAACTAGTTACATCCATTTTTTTTTTTATTTTTCTAACTGTAACATAGCTGGCTGAATGAGCTGGTGGGCAAGGTAAAATACTTGATATTTGTGTTGTGAAATATATACAACCAGGTAGAAATATATAAAAAAGCTTATCCTAGCTTAATTTACATGACCAAACAGTGAATCTTTCTTAGTCAGGCATCAGACAGACAGCTGAAATAATACTTTAGGTTGAAAGGATTCATGTGATAGTTATACTTTGCTATGCTGATCATATATTCACTTGTAAGCAGTGAAAAAAGAGAGAGAAAAAGAGGGTGAGAATACAGATCTGGGGACAACATTTGTGGTTAACAGCAAACGAGACTATTCAAATGAAAATTTACTGCCCTATACCTTCTAGCATGGATAAGCTCACAAAGGCATTTTACATGCTTTTTCCAAAAACATTCTCAAAATGGAGACCAGATTAATTTGCTTGCTTATATACTTGAACTGAAACTGTGAGTTCCTCTGTTTTAGGAGAGTGGAGGGCACTTCGTGATATCTTACCTCCAGCACCAAAATGTGTCACATTATTGTTTAAGTAAACAAAAATGAGACAAGCGAGTGAAATGAATCAAGTACAGCTTGCTGCATTTACACAGCTGGGGTAAAATATGAGCCTTGCTGAAGTTAATAGGAGTTTTATCAACGAATTTAGTGGGACTAGGTTTCGAGACAGAGTGATTCTCTGGTAACCTGATTACAAAAGCAGAATAAAGCAGATAGGATAAGTGGCACCTTTCTCTTCCTTCGTGCATATCTACAAAGAATTTTATACTCAAGGTCCTGGGCACAAGTTGCAAAGCAGTATAAAACTAGTAGTAGCCCTATACATTCCTGAGAGGCTTGGCACAATAGAGTCATGTCCATGACCTTGTCTGTATTGTATGTATTGATTCTGGAGGGAGACATATTTACTCTTTTCAGTGATTTCAACACCAGTCAGAAGGGACTCACACCTCTAGAAAGGACACATCAGCAAGGAAGGAGTAAAAGAGGTCAACTTCAAGAGCATCCTCCTCTTGACCAAATGTGCAGAACATGGGCTTACTATCACCAACACCCTGTTTCACTAGAAAAAAACAGGCACAAGACATCATGGCAACACCCGCGATCTAAGTATTGGTGCCTGATTGACTACATCATTGTTCATGCCTGGGATTGCAAAGACATCTGCATTGGTAGGAGTTCGCAACTGCCAGACCAATCACCTACTCATCCACTCAGTTACTCACTTAAACTGGCTCTCAAACAACAGCTGCAGCTGGGCAATGCTGATATAAGATTAATGTTGAAGGACTCAGGGACGCAAACAAATGAGACCTCTTCTACCAGTGCCTCAACGAAAACCTGGTGAATTACAATCAACAACAATGCGAGAATGTTGGTAGCACTTCAGGTGCCTTCAAGTTCACCATCATGAGTGCCTGTGAAGAGACACTTGGATCCTCTACCAGGAAACATCAGGACTGGTTTGATGAGAATAACTGGGAGACCCAGTCATTGGTCAACCACAAGCATAAGGTGTTTTGTGTTTGGCAGGATGACATCAACTCCAAGCAAAATAAATTGAATCACCAACAAATCAAGGCAGAGGTCCAAAGAAGGAACAGTGCTATGAAGAACGGATGGTGGGAAGACAAGGTGAAGGAGATTCAACATCTCGCTGACATCCATATGTGCTTTTTTTTTCCAATGCCACCAAAGCCATCTATGGTCGAAGTGTTCAGGAACCAAGCACCTTGAGACCTAAGGATGGAGGAGACATCAAAGAAAAGGGAGCCATCAATGCCCATTGGAAGGACCATTTTAAAGACCTTCTCAATTGTGACTCTGTTGCTGATGAGAGTGTTCTCAACTCTATCCCACAACACCCAGTTAGACACAAACTCAGAATCCCTCCAACCCTTGATGACATGAAGAAATCCAGCAAGCAGAAGACAAGTCATCTGGAGCTGATGGAATCCCTACCAAAATGTTGAAGCAGGGAGGAGATGAGCTCACATCACACCTCCATGCTCTCATTTTAAGGATTTGGAATGATGAGGAAATCCCAGATGACCTTAGGGATGCCACGATTGTGACAATCTTTAAAAAAGGAGACAAGTCCAACTGTGGAAATTACAGAGGAATCACCTTGCTGTCCACCACAGGAAAGATCATTGCAAAAACCCTCCTGAACCATCTCCTTCCACTTGCTGAAGAGCTCCTGCCAGAATCTCAGTTTGAGTTTAGGGTATCAAAAGGCACAACTGACACAATCTTCATAGGTTGCTATCTGAAGGAAAAATTCCAGGAACACCATAAACGTCTCTACATGGCCTTCTTTGACCTCATGAAAGCCTTTGACTCTGTCAACCAAGAAGTGCTGTGAAGTATCCTTCTGAAGTACGGATGCCCACCAAAATTCATCACCATTCTTTGCCTACTCTGTGATGGTATGCAAGTGGTGGTTCTCAGCAATGGATCTATCACAGAGCACCTTGAGGTCAATCAAGATGGTATCATAGCTCCAACACTCTTCTCAATATTCCTTACTGAGGTGCTACATCTGACTACCGACAAGTTTCCAGTTGGAGTGGAGCTAAACTACCAAATGGATGCTAAGTTGTTTTAAGTCTCAGCTGAATCCAAGTCAAAACCAAGACCATGCCAGCTCCAGTATGTCAATTATTCTGTAGTCTGTGCTCATTTGGAAGTAGACCTTCAGTCAATCATCAACATTTTTATCAAGGTATACAAGAAAATGGGACTAACTGTGCCAGCTGTAGGCATTATACAGCTTGAGATCCCTTCCCAGGGATCTCTGCCTTACCATTGGTGACAAGGTGGAGCCTAAACTAGGTCGTTCGGTCTGCCTACGTGAAGTTATATTTCTTCCCTGCCTTGACTTTGATGTAATTTAAGGGAGGCAGTTCCCTTTAGGCAACCTCTCAAGTACTGCACCCTGTTCTCTTCTTGGGGCTCCAGACCTCCCCTTAATCTCACTCTAACAACATCCGGTCTCTGACAGAGATGGATATTGTCAGGTGTCTCTGATGACTCAAATGGCATGTGTTCTTCATAGCAACTGTGATAGCAGTCGTCCTCTTAACTGGCCCTGCTTCAACTGTGGCCTTGTTCCTGCTGAGCTTCAACGGCTGCCAATCAGTTGGCTCAGCTCTTAAAGTATAGTTCCAGGCCCAAGGGCCCCAAATCAGTCACTCTGCTGTGAGTGACAGCTGATGCTGGCTCACCACCCTGGCACAAATCATAAACCTCCTCGTGGGAGTCTATTAGAGTCATACTCTTCACCTGTGCCAGGCCTACCATTTAAAATCCCGTTGGCAGTCTTGCGGGGCCCACCAGTCCTTATTTCTAAGGTTCGGTCAAAAACTCCAGAGCTTCCTGTTGCCTCTACCCTATTACAGAGCATGGGGCCTGCGTAAAGGTACAGACCCTAGACTCCTCCCTTACCCCTGAGTCCAGTGATACTGTCCAAGAGTCAAGTACTGGCTCAGTCCTCAGACCTTCTATTTGATTCACCTCCACCCAGGGTCCCTCTGACCTGCAATTAGTCCTACTACTGCCGGGTCAACCGGATGTGCTGGTCCCTGACTCAGCTTCTGCTGGTCATTTGGCTTATTAAATGGCTGTCCTCCAAGCACCCTGACACTCTGGCAGGGCAGGCTGTTTTGCTTCAGACTCCTGCTGCCCCCAGCCTGAGGGCAGTTCAGCCTCCTGCCTCAGCTACCTGCCGCCATTGCTGCTGTGCCTCTCTCTGGGGCTGGAACTACTGTGCCAGATGTGTCCCCCACCATTCCAGAGCTTCACGCTGCTCTGGAAGTGTTGCAGCATCTCCAGCCTGCTGCTCCCAAAGGTGCTCAGCACCGTGGTGTTTGGGACACTGACCATCCCTTTCTTTCTTGATGCCTGCTTCACACTCACACTTAACATTCAGAGGACTAAGATCCCCCATCAACAACCTCTTAATAAGCAGTACCTAGGTCAAGTAATGCATATACATGGTGAGACTCTGGAGAATGTTATTTCCTGTACCTCAGAAGTCATCTAACAGAAGGCTGACATAGACAAAGAAATCCACCATTGCCTCAAATGTGCATGTGAAACCTTTGGACACCTGAGGAAAGGGGTGTTTGAAGATCATAATATCAGATCTGAAACCAAGCTCATGATTTATCAAGCAGTTGTGATCCCCACCTTACTGTATGCAGCTGAGACATGGACAATGTACAGGAAATACCTCAAGTCACTGGAGAAGTAATATCAACACTGCCTGCGGAAGATCCTTCAAATCCAGTGGGAAGACTGACACACCAACATTAGCATCTTCTTGTAAGCAAACACCAGGAGCATTGAGGCAATGATCATCTGACATCAACTTTGCTGGGCCAGCCATGTCCTGTGGATGTCCAATTTCAGATTCCTGAAGCAAGTTTTATTCTCCCAGCTAAGTCAAGGCATATGCTCAAAAGGAAGGTAAAGAAAGACCTTCAAGGATGTCCTCAAGGACAATTTGAAAAATGTAACATAAACATCAACTCATGGGATACTATTGCCCAGGACTGCCCCAAATGGAGGAAGAGTCTGCTGCAAGGATCCCAGTACTTTGAAACCATATGATGACAAGAGGAGATGGAAAAGTAGGAGCAACAGACACAGCGTGTTGCAGATCAAAGCAAGAGTCTGGAGCTATCCATCCCTCACAGAAATACATGCCCAAGTTGCAACAGCATCTGTCAATCCTAGATCAACCTTGTCAGCCATCTCAGGACCCACAGATAAGACAATAATGGAATACAATCCTCAACTGCAAGGGATGGCTGAAGAAGAGATTGGTTTGAGGTCTTGGGCCAATCCCGGGGAAAGTAGATACCACACACATTTAAAGGATGTGACAGTCTATTCCTGCTTACAAAACAGTGACTGAGGATTCAAGGAGCTTTATGCCTACTTTTGTCTTCTAAGTTATAAAACCGGTGAGCCCTGCTGCTGGTACGATGCCCTGTTACTGAATTTAATAACAACAAGTAAAGCTGCAATATTGTCTATGATATTACGTGGAAAAAAACAGATTAACAAGGCACTGCTTGACATTCCAACCAATTACAATATTTACATCTATAATAACAATCACTAGATATTATAAACAATCCCATTTGGTGAAGCTTTAAACCAACTGGAGAATAAATTGCTTCTATAATATTGTGTTGTTATGTTCCAGGGAGTCTGGTTTCTCAAAGAAGATGCACAAATCATTCCTTACACAATAGTGTTCTCAGCTTCACGCACTCTGATAGGAATGAAGCTAGGGAAATCAGGGCCATTTCAGCAAGGCACAAAAACAACTAGTTTCTTACAAGTTAATGGTTTGCCTTGCTGGAAGACTGATAGCATTGGAGTAACTTCTTATCTGGAAACTTTAGCAGAAAAAACAGGCAGAAGCCTCTTTTATGACCATCTCCACAGCAGTGACCAAGCAATAGCCATACTTTAGAAAATAAAGGGTAGATCTGGCTGAATGATAAAAGAAGAACCTGCTTTGTGAATATTCCCCACTGACAAAGAAAACCAAGCAATTACTTCCATTAACTTCAGTGAGCTTTGCTTTGACTCACTGTGATCTGAAGGGTCATCCTGGTCACTATTCATAGGCATCTGGATTATCCTTGGTGTACGAGTGAAAATATTTAAATTTCAAATCTCCTGAATTTTAAACGGAATGATAATATGAAGGACATAGGATCTGTCTGTAATATTTTATGAATATTATAAGCATTTCAGTTTTCTGTTGCATGATTACAAAAGGTTCATTTCATCACATGGCAACTACAAGGAAAAACAGGAAAATGGATACATACTTTGAATAGCCCAGGCATTAATATCTGAACAGTGAAAGAACTGTAGGATCCCATCCTAGTTGAGGTGAAAGCATGAGGTCTAAAACCTGAGGAGGTGGGTGGTACTTGGAAAGTGTGATCAAAGTTAAAGGTGCAGCTAGCTCTGAACTGGGACAGTTTCTTTTGCCAGAACTTTACACTGAAGATTCTTTATTTTTTTAATGAATTATTCTCTCGTTTCACAAGGTTCATTCATCCAGTCACGGAGTAGGACACCAATCATGTGACTTATATAAACACATACGCATACAAAACAGCAGTGAAACAAAGGGAATAGTTTAGAGTTGGAAAATAATTCATGCAAATTATCCTGAGAATATTTATGGATAATAAAGTCAAGGAAATTAGGCCCTGAAAAGTAAGGGGGTTCAAGTAAGTAAGATTCAAGGGCTCTCTACACAGGGCTAGATTCTGGTTCTCCCACTCCTCAGTCAAGTGCTCTACGTACCAGACAATTGGACAGAAAAATGAAAGACTGCCATCTTCCTCTGTTTTTTCCCCAGACTTGCACATAACTTAACTCCTTCCTAGGGAGCACTGGATTTAAATTCCATGTAAGTGGCTCAGGGTCTTTCATCAACCTGAACATAGAGGTAGATTTGGTTCTCTATTATCAAGAGAGTGCAACCCAGGCACCCAACCAAAGTTCCTCTTTAGGGGCCAAGCATCTAAAAAGCATTTTGGCATCTAAGTTCTGGGCAATTAAATCCTTTTATGACCTGGCCCTTAGTGTATAGACACACTCTAAATGTACTGGCCTCAAAAGTTCCATAGGCAAAGAATTTATCAACCTTGAGAATTACTCTGAACTATGCTTGTTTGCAGCCCTCTGAACTTCAATGGGGAGCTGCAGGCAGAAGAGTTCAACAATGTGGATGTGCAAGACCCTTTTATACTTTCTTGCAAAGTGATTAACAATCTCAGAGGATGCGTCTACACGAGATGCTTTAAGGAACAATTTAACAGGCATTAGGGTGCATGTCTACATGTGCATGCCATTAGTGTGCTTTAAAAATAGAGAATTTAGGCTATCCAGGCCTAAATTTGATACCTGCAAATGCAGGTATCAAATTTAGGTGCAAATAGTTAAAGCGCATTAAGAAACGTGTAGACACGTTGAAGTGCATTAACACTGATTTGGGACTAATTTTAGTCCCAAGGCAGTCCACACATAGCATTAATGTGCTTTAATGCCTGCACATGTAGACGCCTGCCTAAATCTGCTTAATGTGTATTAAGCTAATGCATATTAAATTCACATGTAGACATGCCTAGAAAGATATAAGTATTGACTTTTGAGAAAGAATATGGAAAATGCCATGCAGGCCTTTAATATGTCACCTTCAGTAGCAGAGAGAAACCAGCAAGCTACCAAAGTGTGTACTCTTAGGTGCATATAGGCTTCTCTTTGTCTAAATTAAAGGTTGTTATAACACTAATCACTCTTAGACTAGCAGTTGTATGCTGCCCACTGGTACAATAAGGGATCCTCTGTGCTTTGGATATTCATCTGCAATATGTTATTTATCTTTTGTTTGAAAAAAAATCCCCTGCCTCTAATAAAAAATAATTATCTCTACTTATTATTTAATGAGTCATGCCAATCCTGCTAATCATCTCTGCAAAAGGTTATCTTGGTGATTTATTTCTATCAGTCAGTTTTTACTACAGCCCTGAAACTCAGATGTCGCAAATGTTTGATTATAGCAATTCATTTTTTTGGTTTTACAATTGCTGTCAGGAATGATAGTGAAGGACATTGTTTTTGAAGTTTTGATGGGCTACATTACACTTGTATGCTACATCTCCCATCTTATTAGCAGGTGTCATGCTGCCTCTGAGAACTTCCAGTATTGTGATTAACATCATGGTTTTACTTGCGAGGAAAAAGTCCTGTTATTTGTTGTTGCATGAAAATAATTACAAACATAAAATGAAAGTGTGTGAGACATTGTTTGCTTCTTTGATTATTGTGCTCAGGCAGCTCTCATCTTGCATGGAAACAGAATTGCACTTTAAGTCCAAAGTAAAAGTGTCTAATAGAAGTTGCTGTTATTTTGAATGCAGTTGATACAATTATTCAGCTTCAACTTTGCATCTAAGAACAAAACACTTTTTTAAAATGAAGAAACTTTGATATTCAAGAAAGTTACAAGCAACCCTGAAAAACTCTGGCTTAGTATTGTGGGATTTCTGGACCTAGGTGTTGAATCTAACTCCCACTCAAATAGAAACTGATAATACTCAAGAAATACTTGATAGGTTCTTCATCCTTTCTGGGGTTCAGTACCATCGAGAAAATGACAGTAATACAATGAAAATATAGATAAGTGACAGACAGACTGTGCCTTGTTATCTTTACTCAGGTGAGTAGACCTGATAAAGTAACTGGGAATTACACTGAAAAAAAGTATAAGATATATAGTGTTACATCTTTAAAACAAGGTATCTGAAGAATGATCTGTTCTTAATTTAATCTTCTGCTGACATCTTATTGAGATATTTTATTTCTTTTCCTAGGATTTTTGGTAACATCTACTCTAAAGTAGCGAGAAGAGCATAATGTACAACTTCCCCTTCTACTTAAGTATAAGTATCATCTACAATTGCAGGAGGAGAAAAAATACATAGAGCTCCAAGCATGTGTCTTATTAAGTAGAAAATATTTAAATCCACTTTAAACTATAGTGTTTTTTTCTGTTCTAAAATGCCTGTCTTTTCTTCTGAAGGTATCCTAGGAATATGCATTTAACCATAGTGCCATTAAGTTTAAAAGCCCCTGAAATTATCTGCCATACTAAACGTTAATGAAATAATAAAATCAACAACAAAATAAAAAAATATTTTGACAAGAAAAACATTGCTGGAAATGTATCAGCCAGGTTTAAACTGTAGTTTTCATTTACAGAACTGTAGAATATTTTTAGAGGGGCACTAGCAGAAAACAAATATCTGAAAAAACAGACAAATACGTGGCATTAACAAAACTCTGATGTATACAAGATTTTAAAAGATTCCAGGGCAATTTTCCAAAAATTGTAGGTGGACAAGGATCTGCATGATTGTTCAGATTTCAATTATAGATTCACAAAATTTGCTTGGCACCCAACCCACTAAAGTCATTGGGAACCTTGCTATTGTGTTCAATGATAGCAGAAATGTCAGGGATCTATTTTTGGAGGTATTGTAAGGGGTCACAGTTATTTTAATATTTGTAATAAGGTCTGCTTCCTGAAGCTCAGTCATAGGTTGCTCATTATTCTGAGAAGCACTATCTTTGAAGTTTTGTGAAAGCTGGAACAGAAATGGAAAGGCCAATCAGTTGGTTCTACATTGTTATTCCTGGATACAGTGGACAGTGCTGCCAGTATTGACATCAGTGACTTGGCTACATTTCCCTTATGAATATGTTGGTAAATTATGGAAATAAAAGCTTTCAGTTGTGTAAAAAAGAGAAGAGTGGCTTGCATCACAAAGTGAGTTGTGCTAATAAGAGAAAGAGACTAGAATGGCGACAAAAACAATCAATTACCAATCCATAATAACGTTCAAAAGGAGTTTTAAAATTTTGGATTCATTAAGAAAATGGCTTTGAACATGTTTGCAAGGAATTGGCTATTAGTGAGTGCTATGAACACAATAGATATTGCCCAGTGTCTTAGAACATATATATAATCTCCAAAATGCTTAATGGCTTAAAATGATCTAATATACAAATATATTTAAGACAACTATAACATTTATAAGTAGATAATAGTTCTTGATCACTAAGATAAAGTAAAATTGGAAATGAACAAATGGGAAATAGCCAAAAAGAGCAAAAACTAGTTAACATTTTATAAAACATCAGAGATTTAAGTACTTATCTTTATATGTTATAACACACAATTCTATTTTTATTTGTATTTTTATTCTTATACAATTTTGGAACAGAGCAGGTCTGGAGTCTTCAACTTTTTGCTGGTATAATTATCAAATACCTTATTCATAAGGGGATTAATTAAAAGATGAAATTTCTGTGGGTAGGTTTTATTTTTTTTCTCCCTCCATACTGCAGTGAGTGGGAGCAAGAGCAGGAGCAGGTCTCTGGTGACGACTGAAGGGGAAAAATCACTCCTGTGAGGTTTTGAGCACCCCAGAGAGGGTCTCTCAGCATTTATGGGACATTTTAGTCCTCATATTTGGTCAGGACTTTGATTTAGACTTTTATTTGGAAGTATATTCGAGCCACCTTGTTTTCCACAGTACCACTAAGTTAACTACTCACTAAACTGCAGTTATATAATTCTTATTGTAGAAATGTTAACATACTCAGACTAATTAAAGACTAACAATAAGTAAAATGTATACACTAATGAGAGCCTTTCTTCCTGTCTGTAATTCTATTTTGTTACTTATGCTCTGGTGTGAATAGTAAATGGTTCGTAATAGTTCCTTACTAAATGGGCTTTGAAGTGAATATAGCCACAGGGTCATAGTTTATGAATCACACCTTTTCAGACCTTTTCTTGTTCTCAATCAACAGAGTACTTCAAAAAGAAAAGTTCTATTCTGGCTTATTTATCAAGGTAATTAGCTATAATTGTGGCAAATCTTGTCTGGCTGGGAAGAACAAATACAATAGATAACATTTTAGCAGAAAGTCTGCGTGTTCAAAATTCCCAGTCCAGTTTTGCAAACCCAAGAATCTGGTTAAGTTTGGGACAAACACTTGAACTTTGGAGGGCTCCTTTGAATGATACCTGCAAATCATCATTCTTCCCTACTTATGACATGACCTCATTTTACGCCAGTAGTTTGACTGTTAATACACTGCCTGTATTGACTACCCCTCCCCAGTTCTGTCTCCTCAGCACATTTCTTCACCTTGCTCCATGTTCCTTCATCCAAATTATTTATAAGTAAATCAGCCAATAAATCTGAAAACAAGTTTGAAACACGATCCTTGTTGTACCCGGGCATTTACATCTCTCCTTCCTGAACTCTTGTCATTCATATTTGCCCTGTCTCATTGACATCCAATCAAGTTCTATATCCATTTGAGCAGCTCATCATTTGTAACACTTACTGATCTTGCTGATTAGTCTTTTGTATTTTTAGATAGAGGTAGATAGATTAGTCTTTTGAATATTTCCACTGTATATTTAAAAAGATTTCTTAAATATCCTAGTAAAATGCAACCACGGCTTCACTACTCAGCTCTTTCTGACACTTTCAGAAAAACACAAATTTAAATCAGCTGTGTCAGTCATGATTTCTCTTTTGTAAATGTATCCTGACGACCCATAATCAAATCACAACCTCCCAATGACTTCCTTATCATAATTCCAACAAACTCCTTAGCATTACAAAAAACAATCTTCCTCATTTTGAATATTTTTTTAACATCTCCTTTAAATCTCATCTTAAATGCAAAAGTGCATTTTTGATGTTTCCTCTGTTTTCTCTGTGGCTCCAAGTAATAGTTTCCTTTACAGGTTTTTAGTTGCCTAGGGAAAAATGGATCTTATCCAGTTCTGGAATTTTGTCTGCCCAAAGACAAGGACCCATAATTGCACCAGAATCAGCTAACCTGAATGCTACAATAACGTGCAGCGCTGTTAACTTCAATGTGTCTGAACACAGCTATATTAGCAGATCGGGATTCAAAATCAAGGCCATGCTGATCTTTGCTTATGCTGTTCTGACATGCCATTAATGAGAGTTGCTGTCACAAATGACCTTTCCTTTACCTTCACAGTGGAAGCTGTGAAAGTTGAGCCATTTGATGGGGCTTATCCTCACTCTTCTTGATGCTTCCGATTCTCTTCTCCTGTCTCTGTGATGGTGACCTTAATGGAAGGAGCTCTGCCAGTCACTTTGGTCCCAGCAGTGCAGTTCAAACGCTCCTGATTCCTTCTGCTGCTGCTGTGTCATGTTTTTCCAATGTAACTGGGCTCACATTTAGGAAGGAGTCCTCACAACAGCTACAGCATCAGCTGTATAAATTGGCTTTTATATGGAGCTCCTGCTCTGGGCTCCTATACTACAGCTGTCATTAACTGCACTGACAGGGGAAAGATTATGATAGGTGACCCTGCAGGTCTTTTCCATCTCCAGCATCTATAAATCCACAGTGTTGTGTTTTTAGTTACAACTGCAGTGAGCTCAGGCAACAAATAAATAACTGATTTGAACTCCAATCCATAATAATCAAAGCAATAATTATCTGACAGTTCTAATGTTAGCCACCAAGCTTCAAAATTAGACCCCATAACTGTTAATGTTTATAAAGGATGCTTGTTCCAAATTGGGCTTACTTTTACAGTTTTTGATGTCATAAAGGTAAAGAATACAATCTTGGTTTATCTACAGGTAACATTTCACTAGAAATAATAATAATAAAAGAAATCAGTCCAAAGCTATTGCAACAGGAGTCCAATCAATTTCTAAAGGCGGGGCATAGAGTCACAGCTGTGTCCACCCCCTCCCTCCCTGTCTGTGGGCTGCGTGCCCCAGGCCAGGGGTGGGGATGGGTGGCAGGGAGGGAAAGAGGCTAAGATCCCCTGACTTGGTGGCCTTGGCAGTGACACATGGGTGTCCTCTGCCCCTGCCTTCCCTCCTCAGTCTCCCAAGCCTACTCCATGGGGCTCACAGTCCTTCTTTCCCTCTAGTGGGTGCTGTGACCACCCAGCAAGGCCTGGTGGTGGTTTCCAGCCCTGCCCCAGCCCCATATTGTCACCATCCAAAATCCCAGCCCTGACACTGGACTCAGCTCCAGGGAGCCACGTGGGCAGGGTGTGCAGGCTTGTGGGGAAGCTGTGTTCAGAGCAAAGGCCAGGATCATGGGGCAGTGACAAGATGGGACCAGGGAGGGGCAGAGCTGTGATCTGCTCCCTGCATGTGGTACCTGAGGCTGCCCATCCTGCTCCTGAGCACTGCCGCCTGGGGCCCCATGCCAGTTTTGGTGAGGTGTTGTCTTAGGCAGGGAGGGTGCTGACCCAGCTCATGACAGCTCACCAAAACAGCCCATGTGGCCTAAATAATTGCTCATCCCTGCCCTAAGGACTGGGAAACACTGTGCGCTCCCTTTAGAAACTTGGAAACCATTTATTTTTTTTATCACCACTCAAATTTTCTACTCCTGCAGCTCTAGTTCTGTGCCTGGGAAACACCAACACTGTTTCTTTCTTCCTTTTTGCTAGTCTTAAAGAAACCCAGTCAAATCTGCCTGAATCAGAAATAGAAGTGTGCTGAAATCATCTTGCCTTGCACACTCCTGCTGTGAGACTTGCCATCTTTAACATGTGAAAATAAGAACTCTATCATTTTCTGGCTTTTATTTGCCTATACTTAAACATAAGGGTTCTCTTCTAAAACGACACCCTGAAACACACTACAGGCAGACAAATCCCTTTGACCTTGTGTAGTACCAGTTTCTAGGATGGGACTATATAAGACCCCTACAGATCTTTGTCCTAGTGTCTTTGCACATCACCAATACATTTCTAGTTAACTGGTTCATGAGACCAATCCTACAAATTGTTTGCATCTAGTGATCCATGATGTGGATGGGAGCTGTGCATGCAGAAGGACAGCTCAATGGGCTTGTAAAGGGTTTTGCACATGAAAAGCAAGTACGAGAATTAATATCTTTTCATGTAAGAGGAACGCCAATACTATTTCATTGGAACAATCTAGTCAAATCCACTCAATGGAAAGAACCAGATACTGCTACAGGTTCACTTAGTCTATACCAGACCCTTATCCTGCACCCCAGAAAGCAGTGAGAATTTTGCTATTAACTGGGCCTGTCTACATGTGAAATTAATGTGGCTGAAAAAACTCCAGCAGTTTGCGCGGTTCAATGTTCGCCCCGTTCAATGTTCTGTGGAGGGACTGGCTGGGGCACAAAGGTGCTATAGTACAGGGCTAGCCAGCAGGGGTGTGCAAAAAGGGCCATATTTGATTTGGATTCGGATGTGGCCCAAATTGGGGACACTGATTCAATTAATTGATTTGGATCACTGTCCTGATTTGATTCAGCTGAATCTGCGGATTTGATACTGATTTGGACCCCCCCCCCCCCCCCGGCTCAGCGATTGGCCACGGGGGGGACCCTGGGTACACCTCAGGCCCTGGAGGCACCAGCCGCAGGCATGACCAGAAATGCTTCTGGTTCACTTCCGGGTCCACTGCTGAGCACGCTGGGGACCCCCACCCTCCCATGCTTTCATGGGATGCTCCATCCGCCCTAGCATCTCAGCATTCATGAGCCGCCTGGTACTTTGAGGTATGTAGAAAAAACATGTAAAGTTGTGTCTATGTCTGAATCACTTAATCTTTCCAAATCTCTCTGAATCCATTTGGAGGGTCTCTGGATTCGATTCAGATTTGGAGATTTGCCTACCAAATCAAGCGGAATCTCCACCAAGTTGAATCAGTGACCAAACCTTCGCACAGCCCTACTAGCCAGCAGACATCCCCTCCACTGAAGCACCCTCGTTCCCCAGCCAGCTGGGGCAGCATCTACATGTTCACTGCTACAGAGGTTTTTACTTTTACAAGTAAAAGAGTATTTACAAGAAGTATCCCGCTGTGGAGTAAATTAGTTTACTTCAGCCTAACAGGGGTGTACATGTAGATGTCAAGATATTTACTGTGGAGCTAATTAGTCTACTGAACAGTAAACATTTTGTGTAGATATGTCCTGTGTGGACATTTTTCCTATGCACTGTGAGGTGGCTTACATTACATCACATGTAACATGGAATAAATTACTTTGCCTAAAGATAATATTAGCTACCTGCCAATCTCCTGGTGGGTATTCAGAACAGACTGTAATTACAATTAGCACTGAAGCACATCTTACTTCATATTTTCATAACACTGTCCAAATATTAACTAATAAACCCCACAATATTTTTTACTTTTGACATGAGGATTGCAGAGTATTGAAAAAGATTTGGCCAAGGTCATGCAATAAGTCTGGATGAGGCCCAGGATTAGATTTCAGGAGTTCCCAGCTCCTAGTTCTACTTTCAGTCTATCAGGTCTCCCTCACTCTCAGAAGAGGCCCAAAGTAAGGGCACTGTGGTCTGTAATTAATGATCACACTACAGGAAACATAATAAAGTCAGCACATTCATTAGTTGACAGGGCTAGCAATTAACTGTAGGCCACTGTTTGACTCCAAAGGCAGGGAGGTATCACCAATTAGAGGGATAGGGGTTTCCTAATAAGGCAAGGGGTACCTGTTCAGGTTTCCCATTGTTCTATACTTCAAGAAGAACATTTCATACTGGCAGTTCTTCCATGAGATGTTCCAGTCACACCAATGAGTTTTTTGTGATGAAACCTAGAGTTCAGAGTACACAACAGGAAAGTGGGGGTGTGAATTTACAGGACAGCAACTACACTCCCGTAATTGCCCCCATATGTATCCTTAACCTGCAGTAACTGCAAGGTTGATATCCCACTTCAATTGAGTGGCCTATTTTATGTTTGCCAAGGAATAAGATCATGTACATGGGTAGTTGCAGTGGAGATAATGCCCTGTAAATTCACACATAGATTATCTAATTTGTGCAACAATGCCCTCAGTTACCTTGGAACAATCGCCATAAATTCATTCATCATTACCAATAGTGGAAAAATTTGGCTTCTCTAACATCACATAGCTTTACTGGGAAAACCCTTATATCTTGAGCTCCTTTCATTATTTTTTTTTACTACCAAACATTTTGTTCTGAGGTTGCCCCATGAAATACTCATGCATCCTTCAACTATTATTTTTTACTCCAAACCTGTTATGCTCTGCATCATAATGAATGATAACTTTATGATATGCAAAAAAAATTCTTTTGGCTTCACATGATGCCAGGTTATAGCAAAATGTCTTGGTATCTATTCCATTTATGTTTTTGGGGGGTTAAATAATTCCAGTGATGAAGCAACTCCAGTGTGCATCCAGTGAGCATCCGATGAAGTTCAAAACTTCAGAAGATAACTAATTCACTCCCTTTGATGTTTTCTCATGTCCCTTTGTCCTTTCAAAAAGGGAGCCTATATAACCAAGATTTTTTTTCATATCCAATTTTTCCACTACGTTTGTTTCCACTGAGCTAGCACTGATGTCCATTTCTATTGCAATTTCAGCCACAATGGCCTGTCTGTTTTCTAATACCAAATAGTCAATGACAGCACATGTTATTTTAAGTTTAAATAAAGCTATCCTGGTCAGGACCCTTGTGTTCATGGACCACTATACTTGTCATCATGTGCATTTCTCCTTTCCTCTGGATAACATTGTTATATTTAACATGTGGCCATTCATTTATATAAACAAAACTGTAGTAAAATTGAGGGAGTTGACTTGTTTTCTAACTATTTTTTCCTTAATCTAAACTTGTACAGAGAGCTCCTTTTTTGAGTATTTTTTGTATTTCATTCTAAGAAAGGAGTAGTCCTATTAACAAATTAATGCTCAAATGAGTTCTGTCACAATATTGTATCTTGAAAAGATGTAAAAGTTCACCTGACTGGCCATTTCAAATTGCTCCACAGAAAATATAACCACAAAGCATCTATTTTTAAATCTTATCACATATGGTCTTCTAAAATGAATACAAAATACTTGGATTGAGATGGTCTTTTCTCTTTGGTTGCAGGGGACAGGACTAGGAGCAACAGCCTCAAACTTCTCCAAAGGAAATTTAAATTGGAGATTAGGAAGAATTTTCTGACTATGAGGATGGTCAAGTACTGGAAGAGTCTACCTGGAATAGCTGGGGAACCTCTATCCCTGGAAATTTTCAAGAACAACTTAGACAATTGAGTTGAATAATTTACTCAGGGATGATCCTGCCTTGAGAAGGGGGTTGGACAAGATGATCGCTTGGGGGCCCTTCTACCCTATTTTCCTATGATTGTAAATATCCCACCTTTACCTAACACTTTATCATTAGTTATGACAATGCCATTCAGAATATGCAAGTCATGGTTGCAAAATTAGATGCATTTATCCCCTCTGCGATCCTTCTGCCTCTCACTCTGCCCCCTGTGAGTCAGGCCTCAGGCCTCTATAACCTTTCCAGTACAGAGATGAGAAAACTGATCTGATCCACAGGAGAATTCTAGGTCAGAGAACATGCCTAAATAAAAGTAGTGAGATAGGCAGTAATATCGCGCCCCCCGCCCCAAGTGACCACTGGAAGCAACATTACATCTGCACTCCCTGCAGGATTGGAATTTCACATTCCAGACTCACATGCAAGCTCAACTGGCCACCAACTCCCAAAATATATGATGACTATTTCATGTTCTGCTCTCACTTTGCCTCCCTGATGGCATTGTTGCTCTCGTTTCGGATGCCAGTCCACTGAGTTCTATTGATACCGGTACAGGTTTGCTTTCAGAAACTTTAGCGTCATTTCCTCTTATTCAGCTACAGCCTCCACCCTCTGCTGTCTTCAGGAGCTGGATGTGGCCTAGTTATTTCTTCAGCTGTGGCATATGCTCCTGTCATCCTCCATGATTTCCTGAGAGAACTCGTTGTCTTCAGATGCTTCTAGCCCTGGTAGCCCATTGTGGTCCCTGCTTTTAGGAAGTCTAGGATGCAAGTGCTCTGCAAGAGAGCTGGAACCTTCCTCCAGGCACTGTCCTGTGGCTGACTCTCCATTCGGTTTTCTGTCAATCTCAGCTCTAGCTTTCACTTTTTAGAGTTTAGCTTTTTCTTCAATTGTATCCATCAATACTTCTTGAGCTGTTCATAATTCATTCTTCTGGTCTGTCTTTTCCTATTTTCTTCTTGCAAATAATATTTTTATTGCTTCTTCTTTCTAAGGTACTTGTTTCCACTGCAGCTGTCACATATTAGAAATTCACTATCACCATCAGCCTCCAAGTGTGTCACAGGTGCAGAGCTAGCTGCTCTGGTCTCTTTCAGTTTGTCTCCTTAGATATCAGGCTTTGAATCTTTACTTTTTCTGGTGGTTTTTCCAAACTTAGAGTCCTGGGCTACAGTACCCTATTTTTTTCTGTTTACCCATAGGGCCTACTTTTTTTTTTCTTTTTTGAGTAGCTTTTCTCAGAGATGGCTAATGTAAACAGTTAGCCCTTAAAAATATAGTCTTGTTTAATTTTAATAGCAAAAAATAAAGCTATTAGTTAAACAATTTTAAAACACCTATCTTTCCTAAAGTTCTGTGAAAAGGGGTTTGATAAGGCTAGCTTCTTCAGACAACATAACAGATGCTCAGAGGACAGTTTCTCAAGAGCAGGACAGATTCTCAAGAGTACCCTTCTCTCCAGACAGAGCTGTTTTTTATGCTTCACATGAAGCCTTTGGTATTGTCCATTTCTGGGCATTTTAGTCCTGCTAGTTAGAAACTAGGGACATGTGTAGATGAAATGGGGGCCCTAAAATGAAGCGGTGGGTTCTAAAAAACACTGCTTCAATTTAGGGCTGATTAAACCCCCATGTCATGCACACACCCCACACTTAACTGCTTCTTTGGTGGGGAGGGGAGGGCAAGCTGCTGGTGGGCAGAGCAGTCACTGGGCTGTGGAGTGGGGAGCTGGTGCTTCCCTCCATGGCAGCAGTGGCCCACCCCCCCAGGTGGCATCTGCCTGTAGGCACCTGGCTCGGGTGGTCCCGGGGGCACCACAGCTGTGGAGGGAAGCACTGAGCTCCCGCGTGGCTTAGGCAGGCAGCCAGGCTCCAGGAGGAGAGGGGCAGAGGGAAGATCAACCTGATTTCCCAGGTGGCTGCTAGGCTGCCTGCAGGGCTTCCTGTAGAGCCCCTGAGATGCATGGAGCCTGGCACTTCACTCTGCGGCTGTAGGGGCAGCAAACCAAAACTCCATGAAGGGCTTTGCTGTGCCCCAAGTCATTTAAGATGCATTATGCTGCTGAATTTCCTGCAGTGGCTGGAATTAATGCAGAATACGCCACTGAGGCATGCAAACACCAACACCATTAAAGCAGTGCAAATGAATTTAGCCCACTTTAAAATGTCGTGCACATGCACCTCTTGTTTCATCTACACATGGCAGTCAGGGCATGGACAAGCCTACCTTTAACTGCTTTAAAAGGGGAGGGGGAGTTGCTGCTTCAAATAGTGTATCACCTGCTATGAGCTGTTAGGTCTGTGTAATCCTGTAGCAGTACAAGTTACCTAAATTGCCCAAATCTGGCCCGGAATTAAATGGGCTTAAAGTTTGCTACACTTGTATTGTTACAGGATCATGCAGATTAGCAACAACTTTTAATGGTATTGATATTGATACAGTTGTTCCATCTCACTATTCCTTCTGTCTCCTCAGAGTCATGGGTCTCCAATTTTTCTCTAATAACCTTCAACTTTATCTAGATTTATTATTTTTTATTCCTGGTTCTCTCTCAACAGCCCTGCTGATCTATTCTGAGAGAGCCATACTGGCCAACTTTACATGTGATCTGGGGTGGGCTGGTTTAATTAGAGTGGCTCTAATTAAAGCTCCCTCAGCATCTCATGTATTCAGCGTCCTGAGCATCAAAATGGTGGTGGGGATGCTTTAGCTAAAGCTCATTCAACAAGATTTAGTTAAAGCACCCCCACAGCCATTTTGAAGTGCGAGTCATTGAATACACAAGATGCTAAGGCTGCTGGAGTGTGCTAATAGAGACAACTGCACCTGGAAGGTACACCAGACTACTGCACCAGGCAGCACAGTTTGGGAAGGGGAGGAGGTGAGCAGCCAACAGTGGTGAAAGAACAGGTTAGGGACTATGTAAAAAGGCTGGATGTGTACAAGTCTATGGGCTGGATGGGATGCACCTGAGAGTGCTGAGGGAGTGGGCTAATGTGATTGCAGAGCCACTGGCCATCAGCTTTGAATAGTCATGGTGCTCTGGAGAGGTCCTGGATGATTGGAAAAGGGTAAACATAGTGCCCATTTTTAAGAAAGGAAAAAAAGGAAGATCCAAGCAACTATAGACCAGTCAGCCTCACCTCCGTCCCTGGAAAAATCATGGAGCGGATCCTCAAAGAATCTATTTCTAAGCACTTGGAGAAGAAAAAGGTGATTAGGAACAGTCGCGTGGATTCACCAAGGTCAAGTCATGCCTTACCAACCTGACTGCCTTCTATGATGGATGACTGGCTCTGTGGATGTGAGGAGACCAGTGGATGTTGTCTACCTTGATTTTAGCAAGGTTTTTTGATATGGTCTCCCACAACATGTTCACAGGCAAACTAAGGAAGTACAGGCTGGGTGAACGCACTGTAATGTAGATAGAAAACTGGCTGCAGCATTGGGCTCAGAGGGTAGCAATCAATGGCTTGATGTCTAGTTGGCAGCCAGTATCAAGTTAAGTGCCCAGGGGTCAGTCTTGGGATCAGTTTTGTTCAATATCTGCATTAAAGACTTGGATGACAGCATAGAGTGCACCCTCAGCAAGTTTTCAGATAACACTAAGCTGTGGAGAATAGCAAATACACTGGAGGGTAGGGCTAGGATTCAGAATGACCTAGAGAAATTGGAGGACTGGGTCAAAAGCAATCTCAGGAGGTTCAGTAAGAACAAGTGCAAAGTCCTGCACTTAGGATGGAAGAATCCCATGCACCAGTACAGGTTGGATGCTGACAGGTTGGGCAGAAGCTCTGCAGAAAAAGACCTTGGGGTTACAGTGGACAATAAGCTGAATATTAGGGCTGTGTGACGCTTCAGTCCCTGATTTGATTCGGCAGAGATTTGACCTGATTCAGTGGTCAAATCTCTGAATTTGAACTGAATCAGGAGACCCTTTAATCTCTCCAAATTGAATCAGAACCCTCCGAATCAATTCAGAGAGATTTGGAAAGATTTGGTGATTTGGACACAGACACAGCTTTAAATGTTTTTCTACATACCTCAAGGTGCCAGGAGGCTCATGAATGCTGTGATGATGGGGCAGATGGAGCATCCCACAGAAGCGCAGGTGCGGGGTGGTCTTCCTACCATACTCAGCAGCAGACCTGGAAGGGTCCACTGGGGAGCACATGGGGGGCCCTCCCATGCCCTTCTGGCTCAGTAACTGGTGCTTCCTGGGTCTGAGGGGGTCCCCCCATGGCCAGTTGCCAAGCCAGGGGGGCCCCCGCATGCTTGGTGGTGGATCCAGAAGTGGACCGGCCAGAAGTACCCCCCTGTGCTGGGGAGGTCATCCACCCCACCATCGCAGCATTCACGAGCCATGCCTGGTACTTTGAGGTATGTAGAAAAAACATTTAAAGCTGTGTCCATGGCCAAATCACTGATTATCTTCACATTTGGATTCAGCCAAATTGAATCGGGGACAGTGATCCGAATCAATGAATTGAATCACTGTCCCCGATTTGGGCTGAATCTGAATTGACTACAGCCCATTTTGCACAGCCCTACTGAATATCAGCCAACAGTGTGCCCTTGTTGCCAAGAAGGCTAATGGCATACTGGGCTGCATTAGTAGAAGCATTGCCAGCAGGTCAAGGGAAGTGATTGTTCCCCATTACACAGTACGGGTGTGGCCACATCTGGAGTACTGTGTTCAGTTTAGGGCTCCCACTACAGAAAAAAAAAATCCTGGACTGAGAGTTAGGTAACATGACTACCAGCAGATGGAAACAGGTAATATTCCAAAGAGCAACACTGTCATTTAAGCAACCTGATTTTATTCTCTCAGCAAGAAGAAACTGTCTTGTCCAACTAATTGTGGAATTGAGCTAGATTTTTTTGAAAGTTCTTTTATTCCCCCTCCCCCCTGCTTTTAAATTTTTTTTTTTTTACAATTTTAAGATTGGCGGCATTTTAGATTCTTTTGAAAAATGGATAATTAACTTATTTCTCTGTGAACAACAGGAAAAGGTCACTCAGTGGTTTTTAGTTCCTTTTTATTTTCCTGTACAGAACACTTTCCCCCTCAGTGTACCTGCTACCAATTTTTAGCAGGAAAGGTTCACAATTGACACACACAAGTAAAATAATAAGAAAGATGGCTCACTGATAAATAGATCTCTGTGTTTGTAATTTCAAAGGCAATGGAATATTTATTATGCTGCAAGGTTGAGGCCTTGCTGTGTTGACTTGCAGAATCTGTCAATGTACAACTTATAAATTCTGGTTTATGTTATATTATTGCTTTATCATGGAACACCTTGGTGTATGTGGAATTCACCGTGTGTAATCCATCTACCCAATCCAGGACAATACTGGTCATTAAATTTGAAAGGTCACCTATTGAATGGAAACACCTTATGATAACAGATTTGCTGAAGATGAGAGAAAGAATGAACACTTCCAACTTCTCTGCAGAGAAGGGGAACTGGAAAGTAAAATTCAAAGAGCAAGAAATAGAACCACATGTTGATGGTGGGATATATAAATCTGAGAGAGTAGCTGAGGAGGTTGTGAAGTTTTCACCAAAAGAAAGAATCAGAGCAACCTCCTGCAGTAGCAGGGATGTCATCTTTAACTTCAGGACCACCAACATCACAAGAAGCACACTAGTAGCAGAGTGAAGGTGGACAATCCCATGACATACACAAAAACTGAGCAGCCTAGGAGATCCTGGACTTCAATGATGATTCTGCCCTGTGACTCATGAAAAAAAGTTGAGCCAAAGGAATATAAACAGGGCATTCTGTCTTGTCTAGCTTTGTTAGGTGTACAGCTATTCAAGTGCTAATTTGGTTTAAAAAACTTTACAAACCCAATGTGCCCATTTGCATTTCACTGGGAGCATCTACACAAGAGTCTGTTGTGCAGTAGCATTGGTAGGCACTAACCGTGATGTGTTGCTACTGCACAGTAGTATCTGAAAAAAAATGTGCACAGATGCTACTGTGCAGTAACACCTGTTACTGTGCCATCATTTAGTTGGTTATGCAAGTTTTTCTGAAAGTCAGGGGCTACTGGGCCATAATAGTCCATCAAGAGGAAACAGTCAGAATGCCTACATCTAGAAGATGTGCCAAAAAAGCAGGGAACGAAATACCCCTTCATCTGAATGACACCCTGAATAGCTCAGTGCATATTTCTCCAATGTATTACACCCAATGCAGAATCTTCTGAGTCTGCAGATAGTGGCACTGTACCATGTGTGGGACCCTTGTAAAAACTTAGGAACTGGACAAAAATCTGCTAGTTTGCCTGGGTGGTAATGCGATACAGAACATTTAGCTCTAAATTACTGTATTAAGCAGTGCCGTGGAATAGTTACTAAAAGGCATGACAACTTCATACTTGTTGGGGGGGGGAGGTGGAGAGGGGAGGTTGATTGTATGAAATCATTTGGTAGGTATCATCTTATTTTATTTACATTAGATCAACCACTTATGGGCACAAAGTAGTCTCTTTAATAGCAGCCATAATGGAAAGACTAACTGTAAAAAGCCACTTTCCCTGACTGATGAATAGCTCTCTAAGTAGTGTTTTATTCAGGTAAAGTGATATAGGAGAAGCAGGGATTATGGGGAGGGCAAAAAACTGCAGTGCCACTGCATGTTAGGTATGAGTTCTGTGGATTGTAGTACCCAATAAAAGCCTACTAAAAATCAATGGGATCCTTTCTCATTTTTACAAAAGACTGGATTAGATCCATATCTGTTCTCAGAGGTAGAAACTACATTTTTCTTGGCGTGTGTAACCGGGTGGTCTCCTTGTCAGGTCTTTGCCAGCTGCCCTGCTCCTGGGATAACCACCTACTTTGCTCTCCTGCCACACCTTGATGGAAAAATGAGAATTGTTACTAAAGCGGGAGGCTACCCATTACTCACCCTGCTGACAAGGGCCTAATACTCGCTCCAACCTCCCCTCCATGGATCCCATGACTTGCAGTTGTTACTCTGGTGTTACTTCTCCAGCCTATGGCCGAAACAAAATGGGCACACAGTTGTAGCTCTTCTCTACAGCCCAGAGGGCCACTCACATGCCATCCCTCTCTCACTGGGGTCCCATTTACTCTGCTGGCTCTCCCCCAGCCTCTTTCATACTGCCCTCTCTCAGGGCCACACTCATCCCAGCTAGCCTCAGCCGGCATCGGGCTTAGCTCTCCTCGCCTCAGTCAGCCCCGATGCAGTGTGTTGGGTGTCTTCTGCTACCCTCACCTGAGTGTTAACTGAGTGATTCTACAACTATAGGCCTATTTCGGTCCTGGCCCCTTGCCAGGTCACTGTGCCTCCATTGGGCCTCCTCACTCGCCCACACTCACGGGGCTGCTTTGCTCATCACCCTTCTCTCAGGATCTCACTAATCATCACCCCTCTCACTCAGGGCCTCTCTTGCACTCCCAGGCTTTTCCCTGCTGCCTGGGCACAGCGTCAGGTCTCTCCACTGGCCTGAGTTCCGCCTCAGGGCTCCTTAATGAGCCTGGGCTCCCCCTGCTCATTAGAACACCACCAGGGCTGTGGGGCTGTGGTTATAAGGCACCCTGACCCGCCTTTCATCAGGGGAGGTAACTGGCCTGGCATGTCCTGGGGGCTCCCATGCCACTAGGAGCCCCACCAGACCACCCTTCCCCAGCAGGGTGCAGTTTTACATCTTACCCAGGACAAGGGGTCACCTCCACCCATAGTCCCCGTCCTTACCTCCTGACTATGGCCAGAGCAGCCTTTCAGCCGATGATACCTCTTTCCTCCTGCAGCAAACTGCAGCCCAGCTTATATCCCTGGGTCCAAAATGGCTGTGCTCATCAGGCACCTGGATGTTGCCTGTTTTCTGTCCTTAAAGTGGCATGCACCAGCAGTGCCCTGCCACAGAGTGCAATTGCTTCAAATTAACATAAACATAAACATTAGACCTTGAAAGAAATTCAATATATTTCATAGTGCAAAATGCCTTGACTTTAAATCAACAACACAGGACATTTGCAAGGATAGGGACTAAAAACAGGTAACAGTGATGGAGTTAGCAGTGCACCTTCTGTGTGCTTCATGAACATCCTTTTATCTTGTAATTTGGCTATTAGTTTGTTCTACCGTAAATGCATTCTTTTAGTTAGAACAAGGAGTATTTTTGGTTATTGTTTATCCTATGTTAATGTCAGGTCTAACGTTCAACTTGTTGAAACTCCTGATTTCTTTGAAAAGACAACCATTTTTGCATCAAGGGGCTCACTTTGAGAC
The DNA here is from genome assembly GCF_030867095.1 of Alligator mississippiensis. NCBI lineage: Eukaryota > Metazoa > Chordata > Crocodylia > Alligatoridae > Alligator > Alligator mississippiensis. Next base: position 65,727,576 of record NC_081833.1, on the reverse strand, counting down.
TATGTTGTATGGCCAAGATGAAAGTGCTTGAGACAACTGGTGGACTTGGACATATCACAAACAAAAAACACAGCCAAACTCTCTTAAATTATTGTCTATTTTCTATTGGCTAAAAAAAACCCTTGCCCATAATTTGACAATTTTTCCATCTGCATTGAAAACATATCTTGAATTAATATAGAAAAGAGGAATATATAAATATACAAATTCATAACCATTTGGAACTGCATACCATAGCTGCATTAGTTTCAGTCAGCCAAATATTGTTTCAACAACGAGCACGTGGGGTATCTTTCCAGTCTGTAGATTTCTATTTTTTTTATTTATTAACATGGGCACCTTTGCCCACAGGTACCTCACAAACTTGAGCAAGAAATGCAAAACCTGCCAACATATCTCCACCACCCCCACTATTACTACACCCCACAACAGAGCCATCAGCATCCTAGGATCTTACAGCTGCACCTCCAGAAATGTAATATATCTCATCCAATGCACCAAATGCCCTGATGGAAGATATGTAGGAGAGACCAAACAACAACTGCGCACCAGAATGAACGCACACCGGAAATCTATCAAAGAAAGAAATACCCAATTACCGGTGGGGGCACATTTCTCACAGGAGGGCCACTCTCTCTCCAATCTCTCAGTCCTGATCCTCAAGGGAAATTTACACAACACTTCCCAGAGACGAGCCTATGAGCTCCATTTCATCAACCTCCTGGATACTTGAGATCATGGACTAAACATGGACATTGAATTTTTGATACATTATAATCTGCCTGGCAACTGACTCCCCAGCCCAGCCCCTGGCTTCTTTACTTTTCATTCCATCCAGAAAGAGCACACACCAACTGCTGAAACTTCCCTAGCCTGACGAAGGGTTTTTGAACCCGAAAGCTTGCTTAATAACTTTTCTCCAAATATTTGGGTTGGTCTAATAAAAGATATCAAATTCACCCAAGGAACCTTGTCTCACTAACTTGAGGCTTTTAATAATGTAAACTCCCTCCAATTCCACTGCCCCTTCACTTTAGCCTGCCTGCCTCGTCCTCCACATTCACTCCTTTTTTTCCCTTGCCTCTAAATCCTGTCATTCACCGGGGCTTTCCCAAGACTGTCCTCCCAATCATCCAAGACAACCTGTATCTGTTATTTGTTTCAGTTGCCCCTCCAGTGTCATGGCCTACATTCTTCCTTTCCCCAAAGGTCCCTTTTTACACCAGTTCCAAGCCTACACACTCTCCAGCTTCCTGTAGATGCAATATTCCCCCATAATGCAATTCCAATCCTTCCTGGCCAGAAAACCAGTCTGTTCTTGCCATTCTTGTGTTACCTCCTACCTAGGTACTCCAGTGCCTGTTACTATGAAACAAAATTCTTGGAAGATATCTGCTTCATTCAGTGTCTCAAATTTAATAGCCTTTAGTCACATTACATGAGCCTTTGCATTAGACTGTTTGATGATCTAAGACATACAGTTACTCACATCTTACTTTTCTGGCCAAATTTAACAATTTTAGCAATAAACAATTAACATCCTGCAACTCAGAAATGCAAACACTTCTAACACTTGTATATATAACTACTATTTACTTATAAAGTTCAGTCAGTCTCTGAGGCCATGTGCCTTCACCTGGATTTGCTGGTTTCTTCAACAAGACTACTGTTATCAGGAGGGAGTAACTATTTGCTCTGCAAAAGCCATGGCCAAGGCTCATCTGCCTTAACCTGGGATTATTGCCTGATTAAGACCTTCTTGGCAAAGCCCACAATCCTGCAGGTGAAGTAGCTGTCACGTCTGTCTGCATTTCCATCTGGGGTGACAATCCCACTGACATTTGTGCCTACAGATTCCCATTATAAATGCATGCTGAGCCATTTTCTTGAAATGGTGGCATCTTTCAGGGTCCCAATTCATATTGTTTCATTTTTCCTGGCTTTATCTGTCTCTTCACCCTCCTGCAATTCTTCAGCTCCTCTGACTTCGGTTTCTAACATTACAGGCATTCTTGTTCTCAGTTTTCCCCTTAAATAAAATGTCAGTAGGTGACAACCAGCACTTCACTGATGCCATCCTGTAATTTAACCATGCTAAGTGCAGATCAGAGTCTGACTCCATATCCTTTTCAGTAGTCACTTTATTATTTTGATACCATTTTATGGAAAGCAATTGGATTGGGGATAACGGGAACTAAAGGTTATATGTAGAAACTTGTACTTCAATGAAAACTGCTTCAGCTGAAGTTGTAGCCACTGACAGACATTACCTTGTCAAGTATACTCTGCCCAGCTAAATAGATTTGACATGCACAGTCACCTACTTATCTGTAATATCTTCTCATAGGTTTAGCTCAGGGAAGCAAAAATTATAGTCTAGCAAAACCAGACCAAACCAAAATCAGGCACATCATATTTTTCCAGTGTAAACAAATCTATGATTACTTTGCCTTAGGGAGCTATGTGTTTCCTGCTTCACCAAAATGAGCTATTTGACTCTGCCTGTATTTATGATAGACACGTTTCCTCAACATTGTTATTTCTTTGAAAAGGCTTCATTGTGTAATGCAGAGGCAGCTGGAAGAGAAACACTGAATAAAGCAAATCTGTCAGTACCTTGTCTCAGAGTGATTGCAGAATACCACACAATACGTAGAGCAAAAAGAAATACCCTGAGAGGAAAAAAAAACGGGGTAGTATAACATTTCACCAGACCTGTAATTCCTTGGAAATGCTACAGACAACTAGAGGATTTTCAAATCGTGCTTTATTTTATACCTCAGTCAAGTTAGTTCAAACTCTCTCTAACCCTTCTTTCAGGATTTTCAGCCCTCTGAGCAGCTTAACTCACCCAGTCTTTTACGAGTCGTGCTTGGTTTTGTAGATATAACTAGATTCAATTCAAGCTTTCAGAAAATTGGTCAGCGTCTTTAAAGTTATTATGAATGTTTCCATTTGCAAACAAGAGGCATATTTTAGCAAAAGCATTTTAAGGGTGACTTCCTTAAATGACAGCAACAAGGAAAAGCAAAAACAAAAACAGACTAGAAAAGCATCTGATATAATTTGTTTTCTGAGAATTCAATTTACATGTTCCTAATGGGTGAGAACGCGATCCAAACATTTTCATGTAACTCGTGCATAGCTTGCCTGGTACACTTTTGGATAGATAAATGCATGCCCTTATTCTCAACACTCACTCCCCCCTGTATTTTAAAACTCCAGCAGTCAAATCAAGGATTACTGAGCATTTTTTTTTTAATTCAGACTACCTGCTTAGAAACCTGACCCATGGATTTCAGTCTAACTGGTAACTTGAATTTTTGAAAATTTGGGCTGAGGTTTTTAAGGGTACTAATAAAAGCAAGCAACTCGAAACATCTCTATGATGTATATTTTGGGGGGCTGATTTTTTTGAAGGGGGTTTATTAGTATTTTTGTTAGTATTTTTTTATTAGTGATTAGTATATGAAATGGTGCAAAAAACAGCAAAGACAGCTATAAAGCATACTACATGCTTAACAAGAAGCCACAGGCAAGCTTTGAGTGCAAATCCTCTAATCCTATTGATCCTGCTTCTGAAAAGAAGTGAAGCTCTTCTGTGACTCAGAAGGGTGGCAATATACAGTAAGTGCACGCGGCAGGCAATGTATGCTTCAGGAAACTTAATCACATAACCTTCTTCATTACTCGAAAAATCACTCCTGTCAATACTTCAGCCACATCCACACCGACTGCTGCTGTTTAAGATGCTGTCAATCTTCTCATATGATTTTGTGAACCAAATAAATTCCAAACCATTTGAAGGTGTTATTATCTCTGCTGATAACATTACCCCATTCATGAGTCATAGAAATAGGAAAATAAAATTCATTTTGATCCTTTTGTTCTGGCCATTTCTCAGTCTCTCAACACAAAAACACAGGATCTCAGTCTAGAATTGGAGACTAAATAAGTATTTAAACATACTTTTATAGCCATAAACCTGTCTATGGCATTCAACTAAGAATAGATTCCTAGTGCAGTTCAAAGCACAGGTTACTTTTCTTTCTTCATAGATATGCCTATCCTTGAAAACACACGTGTTTTCAAGGATACCTGGAGTACCTGGCATATTTAAATAACTTGTTACCCAATTTTAGTATAGATGCTGCTGCTTAGTATTATTTACATTGCCTAATAAATGTGAATTTATCTCTGTAAACTGATTATTATTACTGAAGTGTCAAAGAGCTATTATTGGTATACATAGCTCAAACCATAAAGCTCAGAGGAGGCACATAATTTACCATTGATTTTTATTTGATGACACAGATCCATCAACATTTTCACTCTTTTTTTTTACTTCAAACTCTGCCAAGGTTTTTATTTTGTCATTTCCCACCACTAAAAACAGTTTTCCAAAACAGCAAAAAAAACCCTTTTCATTAAAGCAAAAGTTGTAGAGGATGTGTGAATAATAAATTACACTTATAGTCTTGACTCAATATGCAAGTGATCAGCAAGCTCTATTTTAGACTCATAAAGGGCCGTGACAGGAGAGAAAAGGATCTCTCTTGTTTATGAAGGAAACAGGACTAGGTTGGAACTATATAGTCTTCCCCCCGAACCTGAGAATAAAGGGCAAGTTCTGCATGTTGTTTTGCTCCACTGTCAAAATGGTGTGGATAAACAGTGCATAGCCTTACGGGCGTACATGTTAATCATCAGACAACATGGCATAATAAACACCAGAGGAAGTTATGCCAGTAGACTGGTCACGTACCAGTAGGTCATGCCAGTAGTAGATCACGTACATTCCTGTAGGCCAGGTACAGACATATTACAAGAACTGGTCTAAGTGATCGGAAATCATTCTTAACTCATACCTGTACAGAACTTCAGTGAACACGGACCAGTCTAAAAGTGGCAGAACCAGATCTGCGGTCTAAGATAGACCTGGTTCAGCGTGCACTCAGATCTATTGGTTTATGTTAGATCAGTGAATTGAATTTATGTATCAGATATCCTATTGATTCAAGTTAGAACTCTGAGCCCAGGACAACCCCTGAATGTGAGTGCAGGCCAACAGACCCTGGGCAGACCCTGGGCACACACACACCCAGTCAGGGACCCCCATGCCCCTGTGCTTGAGCACAGCCCCATGGACCCTGACCCTGGCTCCTGCACACATCAAAGACCAGAGACAGGGAATCTGATACCCAGACCCCAGCATGGACTGCTCCCCCTACCAAAGCAGGAGTGAGTGTGGGTTGGTGTGGCAGGGGGCAAACCATTGAGATCTGGCCTACAAAGTGAGGCAGAGTCTCAGGTTGAGTAGCAACCTTGGCACTATCAAAGCAGACAGCCCCCACTCCAGTGCTTGAGTACCTATCAGGGGACAAGCTCCTGCAGCAGGAGCATGGTGTATTAGCTGGTGCTCCCCTGGGTGTAGTAGTAAATCTCCTTCCTCTGGGCATGGCTGACTGTCTCCAGGGAAATGTTGGGAGTGAAATACTACTCCTAGATGGACACAGTACTGAAATGCCTCTCTTGTAAGGGAAGGAGGGGGGTGGGCACCGGTGTAAAAGCTTCACCATCCCAGCTGAGTTTCACCAGGGCAATGTTGTACCACTAACTACCACTGCATCAGGGACACAGTGCTGAAATGCCTCTCCTGTAAGGGGAGGATGGAGAGGGGTGGGTGTAAGACTTCTGATGGCATTGCCTGGAGTGGTCAGTCCCTGCCTGCTCTGGGAATGGTCCAAGTTCCCACAGGACCGAAGGTCCCTGGACCCTCTGAGGGAGTGGAGCAGGAGTCTCCCTGGCAATCTACCCCAAGCGCCGCTCAGGGCCCGCTGCCCACCTGCCGCACTGCATGGACCCCGTTCTCCACTGTGCCAGGTGGAAAACAGTACAAGGCTCACAGTTCTGGGTGGGAGAAGTGTCCATACAGAGGACTTACCATCACTGCCTCACTGTCTGTGTGAATGCCCAGGTGAGTGCTGAGAGCATCAGAGATGAGTCCCCTTATACTTCATTTTCATGAGCAAAAGTTGCAACTTTTCACAAAGGCTCTGTCTCCCCTGTCTAACTGCAGAGGCAGCATCTGTGCGAGGGAAGACTGTATGGGGAAGACACAATGGCATGTGCAGAGTGCATACGGGATGTCTGTAGGAGGCATTGAAAAGTGAGGAGGAGATGCTGCAGGTGTTGGTTGCTGTCTCCAAGCTCTGAGTATACACAGTTGACTCCTGATGCCAGAAGCTGCAGGACCAGCACAAAGAGAGACTCAAGATGTACGGGGGGAACGTGGTCAGGCTAGGGGATGCCAACACCTGAGATGCCGAGGTGCAGGAATGGGAGGTCACAATGGCCACCCACTGTTTCAAGAAAGCAACCTGCACCCCTGTGGAGCTGGCTGAGTTGCAGTGCCAGGAGAGGAAATTCATGGACAGGGTCCTGGACTGCTCTGTATCTATTTTTGACATCCCTGACTGATGCCAGTACTGCCTCCCACAAGAGCCCATACCCTTCCTGGCTGGGAGTGGAAGGGGAGGCTGCTGGCTAGCCCCCCATGGTGTGCCATGCCCTACTCCAGGGACTGTTCCTTGGGGTTGCAGGAATGGGGGTCCCATGGGAGGGACCCTTGGATGCCAGGTAGAGGGAATTCTCTCCACCACACCCTGACTGGGAGCTACTGGAGTGGGAGACAGACCCAGGACAGAAGGAGTAGTGTGAAGGAGCAGGTGATCACTGCTCCAGGGAAGCAGAAAGGCCACTGGTGGGGCCTGCTCCAGTGGACAGTGGTGTATGAAGGGAGCAGGACTGGGGTGTCTAGGCCTTGATGCCTGGGCCATCGGGGACACTGCCCCCTCTCAGAGCTCCACTCCCCACCAGCCCTGGTGGTTGCCCTGTGTAGCCCAGGTAATTCGGGTATATACTACCCTTCTCCAATTGAAAGGGATTGTTAGTTGGCAGGTGTGCTGGGGCGGGGGTGGGGAGGGGGGAATGCAGGCAGCTCAGTTTTCCTCCGTCCCTGTAGAACCAGGCCAGGACAGTCAGGGGACTTAACTATATACACATGTATTTACATTAACTTATCACAAGGAAAAGAAACGTGGATGTAAACATATATACCATATATATATATATATATATATATATATATATATATACATACATACATTTCTTAGATATCTAAACAAATAACATAAACAATACCCTCTGGGTAAATACCATAAAACCTTATACCAGTGCTCCAGATACAGGTAAGCCTGACCTGGAACAGATAAACCCCAAAATAAACATAGATCGCTAACAGATAAACTATAGCTAAGTATGAATGAACAATGAATAAGCCACAAGTAAATACAAATAGACAACAGGTGAAATAATAGCAACAGGGGGTCCCGGCAGAGCCCTAGGACTCTACTCATCTACTAATTTACAAACATGAGAGTTCACAAAATATAAGGTATGACATCACACCACTTATGGCACAAGAACCCCAAAGATAAACTTAATCCCAAGGAGAAGCCCAATGCCCTAGGGCTTTTCCCAAGCCCTACAAGGAAACTGTTAACTTTAGGAGGGCCCTCCCAGTGGGACCTCCACTTTCAGGAGCCCTTCACTAACCAGGTTGGACTCCCCCTCCCCTGTGGGAATCCTCTTTTACTTGCAACTCACGGCTCCCAGGCTTGGAGGGTGGCCCTCGTCCTCTGTGCCAAGCTGCTCACTCTGGCACAGGGCTCCTCTATGTAGGGCTTCTGGGGCATCTGGCTTGGCCCTGTCTGTGGCTTAGTAGCCCAATCACTGTCTGGCTCCCTGGAATCAACCTTTTTCTATGGGTCAGAGGCCTGGGCCACCTTGTGCAGCACCAAGCTCAGTGTGCTCCTGGGCCCTCCATGCAGCGCCTCCTGCACTGAGCTCCCAGCCTTGTTCTGGGGGTTATGGACCTGAGCTGCCCAAGCACTCCAAAGATCCTGCTCCATGCGCCGGCCTGTGCACCGTGTCGCTGGCCACATGCCAGAGGTTGCAGACCCAAGCCACCTCACACAGCTCCCAGGGTCTGGACGCTGTGTGCCATGCTGCACACCGAGAGCCTAGCTCCTGGAGCCGTCCACTGTTCCCTGCTGATGGAAGTCTTCAGGGGCACTTCTGGACTACTGCTTCATCCTGCTGTGCGGCTCTCCTCAGCTCTTCTAAGCCCCACTCTTCTCTCTTCCGGATGTCTCCCCCTCATGCTGGACATGCAGCTTCTTTTATACTCTCCAGGGCTCCGCCCCTGAAGTCTTCTGGACCCGAGTGTTGCAGTCTTCAATCAGGTCTAGGGGGTCGGGGAGACTCCTCTTCCCCTCCCCTCAGGAAAGGGGCGTGACTTGACTCCTCTTGCTGCCTCCTGATTGGTGGATGGGCTCTACCGATCAAAACAGCAAGATTTCAAACCTGGGACTCAACCCAAGCTGCAAAAGGCAAGCCTGCTACACCTGTGTACACAGGGGTTTCATGCAGGTTCATGACAGTCCCACAGAGGTGCAGGAGCACTTGGAAATAGGGGGAGGGTGCAGCCCACCAGCTCCCTGGGCCAGGCTGTCACTGGAACTACATCCGACAACAGAGTCTGCTGGCCCCAGCTCATCCACCTGCTACCTAGGGACAAATGTGTGTATTGTTTGCTACCGATCTAACCTAGGCCACTTACAGAAAACCGTGTGTTAGATCAATTCCTTTGCAGACTTCTTGAATGTCTGTACTTAGCCATAGACAATTTCATTCTAGAATAACTGTTTGGTAAAAACATGCCAGCACAAATTGCTTTAAAGTGCCTTTTTTATCAGAACATTAACTGATTGAGGCAGCAAATCAGTTGACTTCAGCCTCTATGCTGACCGACACTATTAGCAGGGGAGGAAGCATCAGTGTCACAAAGACAGATTAAGAAAGCCAAAGCACAAAGTCGTCTTTCGTGCTTGCATATGTGTGTGAAGAAACAGGAATAATACAATAATAATTATTTTTTGTATGTTCAGAATATGTTCATGTAAATATCTCAGCATGCTTTGCAAAGAAGAAACATTTACTAAGCTTCTAAGTGCCACAAAAGACAAGTAAGCCTTATATATTTTCATTCACTGCTGATATGCAGCCTTCTCTGGAGTGCAGCACAACAGTTGTTTGCAGGGACAGGGAGCATTATCCAAAAGAAAAGGTAGTGGCAATCTATGTAAGCAGGTAATTACTAAAGCTGAGTAAATAATGTGCTGCAAACACCTCAATAGACAAATTTCATCTATTTTCAAGCCAATATACTTACATCCATTTTTATTCATAATTGGCTGTGAATTTCTTCACTGGGAATTGAAAATTACATTTGAATATACACTGCAATTAGAAATTAGCTTTTAGGGAGTATCAAAGCTTAAAGTTTGATTTGCATGGACATCCTAATAAAGCTTGAGAGCTCAAATACTTGTGGAAACAACTCAAAAATGTCATTAATATGGTCAATGTAGAGTCACTTTAAAATTCAAACGCAAATACAGAGGCTTTTTGTACTGTTCATTCAGTTCTAATCATCGCTTGACCTAAAATGTTTTCATGACACCAGAATTAACAGTCAGATCATTACAAGTTCAAGGAAACTTCAACATACACAAGAGGTTGTTAGTGTAATGTCTCATTAGCAAAATGTCCTCTACAGTAGCATGGCACCCCAAAAGCCCAACTGGAGCAACTGTTCTTTACTGAGATTTACTGAGTCCCCGAGATAGTTTTCTTCAGCATCTAGCAGTGCACGTATCTCCCCTCTCTATGCAGAACAGAGAGTTATGAATCTCATAAAATGGCCTCTCTCATTCTCTGAATCCTGCAGAAACTCTGTGTGAAAGAATGGATTGGGGTAAGCTAGAGGAGGGATGTACATCATCCTCGCTTTTGCCTCCTGGGAACTAGCCTAAAAGAACAGGTAGCCCCAAACTGTATTAAACATTTCTGCAGAGGCTGTCCAGAGCTGATGGGGGATGTCACAGCTTTGTGGGAGGTTTGGTGGGAATTTCCAGTAGTGCAGCATTAATGAAACAGGGGTAGAAAGTATACATCATATGTGATTGTTATCACGGCCAGTTCAAAATATTTGTTTTTGTAGAAATGCTAAAATAAGTAACCAGGCAACCATAGTAGGGCAAAGTAATGCAACAGAACAATAACAAATTAGAAGCGCAGCTAGGAAACTTCTTGTATTTTGTATTTCTTTTATTTCTCTGACTCTTGCTTGTTTAAAAAAAACCAAAAACATTCCCTTGCTGAGCCATTCTACGCCAAGTTTCATCCCTGAGTGGATCTTTCCAGCAGAGTTATAAACCCCTGAAAAATGGGGTTTATAATGGAAGTGCTGACAGCTGGCTCTTAACTGTAGCGGTGTTACCCGACACTGCTATAATATAGTAGTCTCTAACTACTCTAATTCAGATGAAGAGTTACTGTAATGTGACTCCCTATCTATACTAGGCCACATCATTTTTCTTGTTTATGGGTCTCATTATGGTAAGGAAAATGCATGTTCCCCTAGAGAAGGCTGGTGGAAGGAGGTTCTAAGTACTTGCAAGCTCTGTTTCTGTTATGCCATTGCTTGAATGTGAGGCTGAGAGATCTAATACACTAACTGTAATGAGCAACATTATCAACACTCCTTAGAAAATGCATACAGAGACGAGGCACAAAATTCTAACCTTGAACCTAATGTATAATGCCTTTCATCTTGAAGGATTACAAAGACTGTTTAATGGGTATTGGTATAGGGAACGTTCACCTCCCCCAAAACAGGCCTATCTCTGGGTTAGATCTAAGTAGCCATTGTGCACCTGTAACACTGAAACTCTTTTATGCCAGGGGGAGAGGGAGGGAAGGAGGGTGTGAAAAACAAGTTTGCAATTGAAATGCAAACTTTTACATCAAATTTATTTCTAAAGTTAACTACCGAATAGAAGGCAGATGGCTTGACATCAAATGGTCTCAAGAGACCTTGCCATATAGGTATGTGAAATAATTCATAAGCTTGTTATAGTAAGGTAAATGGATGTTTGTTGTTATTAGACAACATAATTCTTACTGCTTATTTTATTATTTTTATTCTGGAACAGCACTGTGATCACATAATGCCTTTGCTCTCTTCTGACCATGTGGCTGAATTGCTATTGCTTGTGCTTTTACAAAAGAAAGGGAAAACAAACTTTTGGATGTAAGAAGTAGAAGTTAAAGTATGCAGTTTTGTCAAGAACATTTCTAAAATAGCTCAGTAGTCTCTCCTCACACCCTATTCCTTCAGCATTAAATTATAAACTTTTGGTATTTAATATGTATATGTTTGTATGATGTATATGTGTGTCTGCATTTGAGAAAGAGAGAAAGGGAATTTGTTTATACAACCTGTCAGTTCAAGGACAGATTCAGCTATTAATGACAGTAAACAGCAGAGATGGATAAATATGGGTAGCTTTTAGGAGATGAGCATCTTAAACCATTGCATAACCTTAAAAGAGAGAGAAAGAGAGTAAGTTTCGGTATGCAGTAGGAAACAGCATCAGAGGCAGGGCAAAGTCAAAGATGCAATCCAACTGCACAGTAATTAAAAAAAAATACTCAAACAGTCAAAATGAGCTAGGAGATTATGACCATCTGTTTATTTTTATCCTGCATATTACTGCAAGACCTACTTGAAATCCCAAGGAACCTCCACCCCCCAAAATTTCCCCTTTATCTTGTCCCATGAAAGCCTATGTGGAGTTGACCTTTCTTTCAGTAAGGCATGTGGCTCCCAGAAGAGCCCATTAATGTCAGTCCTCAGTTAGAAGGAGGAATTACTGAGAGGAGATGTTTGGTCAAAATACTTTCTACAGTAAGTCAATGCACACCCAGTGCAAAACACCCATTCCTACTAAGCAAGCTTGAATATTAAATAAGGATACCTGCTCTAACAGCATGTTGTACAAGCAATAAACATTTTGGGCTGATCCAACCAAACATATTTTAACAGCTGATGGTCAATATCCTGACACTCACAGCAATCCCAGATCATAGGTATCAACTACAATGCAAACTGATTGCATGGTTTATATACATCACTGGAAATCAGTGTTCATCATTTCCTCTGTACTTAAATTCAGCCATGTAACAGAGGGCCTTCTCAGGGCCGATTTCCCAGTGGCCTGCCCACCTGTTTCTGGGCTAATGACCCACCATGCCTTGTTGTTAATTATTTAATTGATGTTAATAAAGTGGGAGGCTACCCATTTCTTGACCCGATGCCAGGGGGTGCTATCTGTGGCTCCGCTCCTCCCCTACACCGCAGCCAAAGCCTCACAGATGGTATCCAGATGTTATCAATATCACTGGCCCCGCACTGGGCCCCAGAATCCTACTAGTTGAACCCCACTTAGATCCCTCCGTTCAGGCAGCCTATTCTGTCTTCATTCCCGGCTGCATAGCTCCCTGAGCTGCTCCCCCTTACAGGTGTGGTCCCCCCCGGGACTTTTGGCTACTAGCCCTGGCCCACCTCCAGGCCAGCCGGAACCCCAGGCCCTCAGCTCTTGGGCATTCCTCGCAGTGGGCCCTGGCCCTTTGACCCTTCTGGTCCTGGCCCCAGCTTGGACCAGTCGGGGGATGTGAAGACAGATTAAGAGTCTATGGCCTGACTCTCTCTTTCTCTGGGGTCCACCTTCTAGACCCTACAAAGTGGGTAACCCACCGGGTTGTGGGAGCTAGGGGTTAAGGTGCCCCGACTCACCTTTCACTGGGGTGGTAAATAGTCTGGCATTTTCTGGGGGCTCCTGTATCACTGAGAGCCCCACCAGGCCACCCACTCCTGACAGGGTGCAGTTTTAGGTCATGCCCAGGACCAGGAGCCTCCTGACCATCCCCTACAGCTCCTCCCTTACCTCCAATTGATACCAACAGCGCCGCAGCCATGCAATGTTGTTTCCTGGCCTCCCGGCAGCAAAATGCCCTGTTTATATGGGCAGCCCTGAATCTAAAAGGCTGCCCTCATCAGGCACCTGCCAGCTGCTGTCTTATGGCTCTTAAAGTGTCAGGCACAAACAGTGCCCTGCCACAAGCCACTATGGCTGTATCCCATGAACATGGACATTTGTTTCCCCAGGGACAAGAAGCAGCAGTACATCTTGTGCTGTTGCTACTTGTTCCTAGGGAATGCCTGTGCCAAGTACCCTTTGGCATGGGACAGGTTACCCTGGTGGGGTAGAGGAGGCAGCGGCCAGCACTGGCTGACCCACTCAGCCTTACCTGGGGTTCTGGGGGCCTTCTGGAGCTGCAGCAGTGGTGACCCTGCTGCTCAGAGCCTGGCCAGGAGCCAGAGCATGGCTCCAACCAGGCAGGCTCTGGTTTGGGGTGGCATGTGCTGCCCCTGCATGCGCCGCTCCGTGTTTTTTTGCACAAGCTTTTTTGACTCCAGAATTTCCCAGGGTCAAACCTCACCCTGCACTGCTACTTTGCATCATGGAAAACAAATTAATGTGACATGTGTGGCACCACAGAAGTGTCTGCAGTACCACATACCACATGGTGACACTCATCTGGACATGGTCTACGTGTGTAAATAGCCACATTCCACAACCATTTCTTATTTTTGCATTAAATAAACAAAGGGTGTGGGATCTTATAGCTGTCATCCCCTTAAAACAGGCTGCATGTCTCAGAGGCTGTAGCCTAGCTGCAGGCAACAAGGAAGTGATTGTAGGCCTACCTAGCAGGATAGGGCCAGCTGATGATGTTAAATGGCTAGCCCAGAGGAAGTTAAAAGCTCCCAAGTATTTGAGAGAGAGAGGGCGAAGGCTACAGTTGCAGTTGCAGCTGCAGCAATGAGCCAGAGTTCTCTCTCCAGGTTCAGGAAAGGACCACAGGGTGTGAGTTAACCCTTCACTGTTGATGTCTGTGCTTGTTTAATGATTTATGAGTTATGTTGTATCCTGACTGGCAAGTTTGCCCCAGAGAAATAAAGACTGCTGTGCAAACCTGCTGCACCTCTCCTTTAGCTTGTCCAAGACAGTCTTAGCTTGTTGGCTTTGATGCATGGTGCAAAGCCTATAATGTTTCTTGGTAATTAGTCTAAAATAAGTTTGAGAGGTAGGAGAATGGCCTATTAAAGAAGGGGAAAATCCTATCTTCTGTGTCTCCACAAGAGACATCTGGTTGCCTTTTCAGTGAGTTGTGAAACCAGATGAGATTCAGCAAGGACAAGTGAAAAGTTCTGACCTTGAGACAGAATAAGTGTATGTACATATACAGACTGAGGAATGACCAGCTATAGTACTGCTGTACTACTACTAAAGTACTGCTGAGAAGGACCTAGGAGTTACAGTGGACCATAAGTTGAATATGAGCCAACATTGTGCTCTTGTAAAAAGAAAAGCTGATAGAATACTGGGTTGTACTAACAGAGGCATCCTTTGCAAATCAAGGGAAGTGATTCTTCCACTTGAATCAGCACTGGTACCTGGAGTAATGTGTCCAATGTTGGGCCTCACATTTCAAGAAAGATATGGACAGACTGGAAAGAGTCCAGCAGAAAGTGACAAAAATGATTAGAGACCTGGGAAGCATAATTCATGAGGACAGGATAAAAGAATTAGAGTTATTTAGTCTGGGGAAGAGAAGACTGAGAAGGAACTTAACAGTCTTCAAATATTTGAAGGGTGCATACAGAGAGCATGGAGATAGATTATTCTCTGTGACCACAGGGGATGGGACTAGGATAAATAGACTCAAGCTACAGCAGAGGATATTTAGGTTGGAGATTTGGGAAAAACTCTCTGACTGTGAGCATGGTCAAACGTTGGAACAGGTTACCAACAGAAGTTGTGGACTGTCCAACCCTGGACATTTTCAAAAGTGGGTTAGCCACTTGGCTGGGGTGGTTTAGTCAGGGATGATCCTTCTTTGAGCAGGGGACTGGACTAGATGGCCTTGCAAGGTCTCTTCCAGCCCTACTTTTCTATGCTCCCATTGGCCAGAACTCCATTTATGTTTACTTTTAGCTATTATGAATTTATATGCAGCATATAAAAATGCCTGTCATAGGACAAGGAGAAAAGTGGTACGTCAGGTGTGTTAGAAGTCCAGATTTCCCTTTTGACAGATGACTGTAGTGTATATAGAGAAGTTTCATTTGTCATTCATAAGGTCAAAATACATTTTCACTAAAACTAGAAGAAAGAAAAAATGAGAATGAAGGAAAAGCGTTATTGGTGGCAGCCTCACCTTGTTTCCCATTACTGTAGTTTAAATCCTACATGGAGACCACAACTACTCAATCTATCAGTGTATTAGCATCTTTTGTCCAGTCTTACTCCCATCTGCCATTTGAAATGTTTTGCATATTTTGTTGGAATTTTACGTTGTCATCTCTCACCTTTGGTTCATTTTCAAGTTATAATCTAAAACAAAGCACACATTAATGCTATTAATTTTATGTTATAGTCTTCTGGCACCTCTTGTTATCCAATATTGGTAAGATATTTTTATACTCACATAAGATTATATTTAAAAAGTGGGTTTCATATAGAAATTTATTGTATTCAGTACAGACACTGTGTGGAATAATGCACGAAGCACACCCATTCCCATACATGACTGCTTCTGTTTATTTTGCTGATCTTTGATCCTATGGAAAAAAATTGCTGCTTTTGACAGACCTGACAGTCCTAGTCAGTCCATGTTAAAAGGTGCCTGCTGGAGAATTTACAAAACCTCCTTATGCATGACTCCAAACTAGGCAGTCAGTGCTACATAGTTATCAATATTCATGATTTTCCAGATTATTATTCATTATATGGTCTGGTGATTTGTGTCTCCTCTCCTAGTCATAAAAATATAACACTCATTTTTAGCTTTTGTATGGAACTGTACAGCCCTGAATCTCATTGTCTTTTGAAAATACAGTAATTATCAATATATCCCCATTTACAAAAAAAGGACTATGGCATAGAGAGGTGAAGTAACTTGCCAAAGGCAGGTGAATAGCTGAGTTAGCAGTAGGACCAAAATCCATGGACTGGCTCTCAGTAACTTACCCACTGGAATGTGCTGCTTGAATAATGCTTGCTAGATAATGTAGGGGGAAATGGGTAAAGGAAACTTACAATTAATATTTTACTGCTACAATCTTACTGTCTGCTCCAGAGCCAATTACTGCAATATGCCTGGCTAAATTTACCCTGCAGTTTCAATTAAATGCAGTGCTGTTCTTTTCTTCCTGCTCTCCTCTCATCTGAAGCCTGATTCTGCAAACTTCTCAGGGGATGTGCAGATGTTACATCTAGATCAACTTAACTAGGCTGAGGTCAATCTAAGCATCAATCTGTACAGATGTTCTAGGAGGTTATACTGGACAAAAATGGCTGGCCTGATCTAAATTAGTTCAATTGAAGAGGCAAGTGAACTTAATTTGGGAATGGGTTAGCCCAATCAAGTGAATGTCTGCACACATTCAGGGCACAGCGCTGGGGCTGGGAAAGCCCAGGTACTTGCCCCACTTTTAGGGCTGTACTCTTCCTAACTCTCCCCTCCACACTGGACTATTTTTAGTCCCCTGACCCCAACCCCCAAACCCATGTGGACAACCCTCCCACAGATCCGCCAGATTCCCTGATCCCACCAACCCCACCTCCATGGACCCCCTATCCCCCAATTCTGCCCACCTCTCCTCCACCTGAAGCTACTTTGTTTCCTGGTATAACTCCCAGCACTGGCAAACATCTGCACATGTTCCTCCGAATTTCTGATCACATAGCTTAAAGTAAACTGTTTGATCATATACTGGGTATCATGAATGTTTGCACATACTCCAAATGAACAGCTTCCTTTCTGGCAAGCACATTTGGGGAGCACATCACTGGGAGAAGGATCAAGATGGTAAATACTTGCATCAGTCCACAAGTGGGTCCATTTAGTGGTAGGCTCAGTGACTTAAATTTTCCTAGAAGAACCTATCTGAGATTTACTTTGACAGTTGCCTAACAATTGCACACAGGATTTTAAGACCCCATGAGGCCCACATTGTGACTTTAAAATAAGCTGTATTGCACTGCTGATCCATACAGCAGAAAGCTTATTGAAATAGTGCACCAGTAGAAAGCTTATAATGAAGGTAGAGTTAATATAATGTAATGTTTAGCAGGCACCCCATTCAATGAGCTATTCAAGAGATCATAAATCATGAAATATTAGTTTAAATTCCAGTAGGTTTCCTTTCGAAAGAACAAACACAAAGACACCACAAAAGCTGTCACTGAACACTTGGCCATGAAGGTTCACATAAAAAAATGTATTGTTATATTAATGCAGAAAAATATTTTTAGATCTTATGTTACATTTACTAATAAATATTTTATTAAGTTCTCCTATAGATGCTATTTAACCATGTGATAAACCTGAATAATAATTAGCCTGCAGTACATAGCACAAATAAATGGATTACTGGGGGAAAAAAGTAAAAATGCAAGGCTTGCATAAGATATAAAAGTAAGATCTTAAATGAGGCACTGAACCTGCAATAACCTTCATTAAGGTTACTACCGAAAATTGACTGGCAACATGGGGACTTTCAATGCACTATTTTTATTACTGCTGTCCTTATCTTTTATCTTAATTTGAAAGAAATTTGAATGTACTTTTTTTCCCCCCACACTGATAATTATGTAAAAAAAGAAAGTGTCAGAATCATACATGAATTCTTTCCATGATAATTTTCTCCTCACATTATTCTCCCCTCTGAATTGGTTCAATTCCATTAAAGTAGGTCCTGTCCATAACTGTCAGCCTACTTACAACAACACTTTCACGGGAAGAGTTTTTGGGGTCAGTCAGCTTTGACCATCTTTATTCTTGTTGTTTTGAGTGAGAGTTGGGTATTTGACAGGCTGACATGATTACAACTATGTTTTTTCCTGTCTTTTTAAGCTTATCTGCAAGACACACTGACTCTGAGACCCTGCACTGTGAACAGCAGGCTGACAAAATCCATCCTGTTAGTGACTGATTACTCTCCCTGCCAGGCAGTAGAAGTGATCAATGAGTGGATGGACTTGTCAGACAGTTTTTTAGAGATCTCTGTGGTATGGCCTGTAGCAGGTGAAACAACAGAAATAAAAGCATTCTAGGGCTCTATTCCTATTCCTGTTATGCATAACGCCAAGCTCTGCTGTGGGTGGCTTTTCAGCATGGCTTAATCTATGCATACACAAAAGATTATTCTTTCTCTGGAAAGCAAAATTTGAAATGATGACATGCAGTAATTTCACAAACAGCCAGACAGGATCTTATGACATTAATCCTTATTCTCCAAATAACTCTCACAAAACACCATTTAGCATAAAAGATTTCTTGCAAGAGGATTTCATAGAACATTTTGCATCATTTTTTTTCTAGGAAGTTTGATTTCTCTACAAGGACGAAACATGC
The DNA here is from genome assembly GCF_030867095.1 of Alligator mississippiensis. NCBI lineage: Eukaryota > Metazoa > Chordata > Crocodylia > Alligatoridae > Alligator > Alligator mississippiensis. The sequence continues at coordinate 65,709,123 of NC_081833.1, read as the reverse complement.
AGGGCTTCATCCTAAAAACACTCAAGTCACAAGGAGTCTTTCCACTTATTTCAGTGAACTTTAGCTCAGACCTTTGGTGTGCCTATAAACTGAAGCATAGTTTGTCCCCACAAGAACTGACTCTTAAAATTAACTGTGTAACTTTGTAAGGCTTGGGTTTACTTCAGCATAACCAGTTGTCTCCATTTCATTATGAATCCCACAATATTTCATGTTTTCCTTACTATTTATTTAAAACTATTTTTTTAAAGTTTAAGTAAATGTCTTAACTTTAGTGGTTGCAAAGAAAAACTTGAAAACAATTAAATGAAATTTTGCTCAAAGCACAGAAAACAAAAGGCAATAATAAGAATAAAAAAACCAAACAACCCCAAATCAATGTAATCTCTTGGATTTTTTTTAGAAGACAATTGCAACTTTTCTTGCAGGCAGCCTGACTTGTGACTTTTGAACACTTGGGACTAGCAAACTTGTAACTCATTTTTCAGGATAGATCCAAACCAGAAAACTGTCCCTGAACATCAAATCTCTGGAAAGCTGATGCCCACGCTTGCCAGGCAGTAAATTTATTGTACCACTCTCATCTAAATAAGCTTAAAAATATATATTTACACAATTATGGTTGGGTAAAAGTTGCATGAACATGTATGTCCTTTCTCCCAGACTCCAAAGTGCAGAACGCTATGCCAATTACCATAGCCTCACAGATTAAGCAGCATCATCAGCTGAACTTCTCTGTTCCTTAGAGAAACATTAGCTAGTGGCCTCCTCAGAATGGCAGACCCACTAGTACAATTCCCCCTAAGGCCATTTGTAACCAGACCTGGAGAACCTCATTACTCAATGAACTTCAACAGACCTCACTTCATGACTATGTGAGGACTCTCTGTCAATGGGCACCTGTACATGTGTAGGTAAAGACACAATGGGATCTAATGCGTGATCCACTCAATTGCTCCTTATTTCCATAGCAGAAGTTGCGATGGCAGGATCATGCATTAGATCCCATCACGTCTTATTGCTGGTGCACAGAGAGCCCCAAAGCATAACTGCAGCTGATGGGGCTCACAGTAGGAGCAGCATTCCCCACACTGCCTCTGCTATGAGCTCCACAGCTGATAGCACAGCCCCTACTGTGAGCCCCGAAACGAGCGGTTTCACCCCTGTGGCTGGGAGCCCCTTGGCCACAGGGAGCACTTGGCTACATGTTCATGTGCTTAGAACAAGCTACAAAGCTATTACATATTTTTGTGGAATAACTTCTTAGCTTATTGCTTGTTTTACCATGAAATTAATTGGTTGAATGTGTAACTACTTAATCATGCCTTAAGTGTAACATGTAGAGATGGCCAATATGCCCAAATCCTCACCTCTGCACAAGCATTTCAGCCACAACACTTCCAAGAGTTTTTCTGAACTGCACTGAAGAAGATGGCCATTAGGGGTGTGCATGCTGAATTTATGAACCAGTCCTGATGCCTTGTTCTGGGTGGGCACAGCCTTTCTAAATGACCAACCATGACTCCTTCTGTTCAGTAATAGGAAAATGTTATTGATAAACAGTGATAGCAAATAAAACTAATGCAAGAAAAACAAGAACAATTACTAGAGTCCTACTTATTTACCAGTTGTAGGGTTTCACAAAGAGACTGTACGTTCAGCCGGTACATGAATGCCACCTTGTGGTTCTTGGTTGAATCAGGAGGCTGGGGGCCAATGCAAAATTGCTGCCTCAAAGATCCCTCCTTTTGCATTCTTTTTCTCCTGATGACTCCTTTTTTCCAGGTACCATTGATTGGTTTTCTGGTGTTCATCACAATGTCCATGTTCTGCCCTGTCAGCCTAATCCTTTGTTTCTTCAAACACATCATGTGTACACATCTTAATTTGATCATTTGCTAGTAATTTTATTTGGTCATTCCCAGTCTCCTAATTTGATCATTTTGCCAAAATGGGGGATTTTTCACAACTGGTCATGGTTACCTGAAGCTAATTGTGCATGTCCCTATCTTGTTATGAATTTACAGGGAACGTTGTGGTTGTTTTGCTGTGGCATGTTTTCAGTTTCCCAGGATGTATATGCCTGTCTGTCTGTTAACTTAGGACCTTTGGATGGTAAAATGCTGAGAACATGAATCTTCACCACAAACAGACTTTAGAAACCAATTAATCCTTGCCGTTCTCCTGGACCATAGTTGCAATGCAAGCCAATTTCTAAAAGCAAATTTCTAAATATTATTCTCTAGCCATTGGAGTGAAGCAATAAGGGGATGTTTACATATTCATCGGCACCTTATGGATAAACAGAGGTCTTCATTTTCCAGAGCTGGAACCTTCCATGAGAATTAAATTAACCCAATAAATTTTAAAAAAAGTAAATAAAAATAAATGTGGTGAAAGTATTTAATAATTACCTTTCCTTTTGTCTTCTTCAGTCTTTGACATAACAATGAAGATCCTGGCAGTTCATTAAATTACAGGTGTGGTACTGAATGTACAGGTTTGAATTCAGGTTGGGATATTAGCACTGCTGTCATCCAGGCAAATCCTAATGAGCTACAGAAATGAGTAAGTTAAAGGAATTGAGTGATCCAAGCTAATGTTTTCTGCAATCAGCATGTTAAGAGGCTAAGTACCTCTCACTTCTTTTTTAGCCACTAAAATTGCAAGATAACAATCACAGCAATGTTTTTCGTTATTGACTCCATCATTGCACATAGTCCTAAAGCCTTAGAATTACTCTTGTCATGTAAAAAGAGACCTTTTTCATGCTAGATCTTGGTGTCAATCACTGCAGTTCAGTCTGTAGGGCAGAAAATGCTTTGCAGAGCAGTGTTCCAGGACTTTATAACTACAACTCAGTCTGATTTGAATCCACTTCTTGATCTACCAGGTCCATAAAATAAGGGGCAAATTCTGGAAATCCTATCCTAAGCATCTAATTTGCTCAGATTATTAATCCTGGATGTTGCTGCTTCATTCCTTAATAAAAGAATCTAGGGCAGGGGTGCCCAACCTTTTTGAATGTGAGGCCAGATCATGAACTTTTTATCACCCAGTGGGCCGGCGAGCCATATTCAAAGACCTCACAGGAAGTGACATCACATCAGGAAGTGATGTCACATGACCTTTGACACCAATGAATTGCAGGAAGTGACAATGAAATGGGTCTGCTCTGCACAGGAATTTACCCCATGCCTCTGTCCACCCCGGCCCAGCCCCGAGGCGCCCCCAGCTCCGCACGGGAATTTACCCCGTGCCTCCGTCCACTATGGCCCAGCCCCCAGGTGCCCCCAGCTCCACATGGGAACTTACCCTGTGCCTCCATCTGCCCCAGCCCAGCCCCAAGGTGCCCCCAGCTCCACACAGGAACTTACCCTGTGCCTCCGTCCGCCCTGATGTACCCCCAGCTCCGGACGGGAACTTACGTCGTGCCTCCATCCACCACACATGTGGGCAGGGCGCAGGCTATGCTGCAGCTCCCCCAGCCATGTGCCGGGGGCAAGGGGTGGAACCCATCCCCAGCTTGTCCAATCAGGCGCGGCTGGGGCATACCTTTTCCCATGCCAGATGTGCATGGCAGGAGACATGATGTTTGGAAATAGAGAATGAAATGCCTTCCAATCATGCCACTGCTGAGCTGTGGCAAGTCCAATCCTGAAGATCAAGTGGTGGGTGGCTCTATCCCATCCCAGTTCCCTCCCAATGTTGCAGATCTGGGACTGTTGAGGCCAGGTCCAACAAGCTGATTGTTGGCCCAGACCTGAGACAGCTCAATTGCATGTGTAGCTTTCAGAATCTCCAGGGCACTGGGACCCCTGGACTGAGGAGTATCTCTCATAGCCTGGGCCCTGTGGGGGTAAACAGCTCCCCTCCCCTCACTGCCAGATGGGGCCCGCAGGCCAGCCCTGCCCACCTCATTGCTGCCCCGCAGCTGGCACTGCAGCTCTGCGCTCCACCGCCACAGCTCTGCCACCACTGCCATGGCTCCGCTGGCACTGCCGTTGATGCCAGAGCTCTACACTCCGCCACTGCCACCACCATGGCTGTCTGCTCCACTGCCACAGCTCTGTGCTCTGCCGTGACTCTGCACTCTGCGATGGCCCTGCCACCGGAGCTCCGCGCTCTGCCGCTGCTGCTCTGCCACCACTGCTGCAGCTCTGCTGGTGCTGCCACCACCGCTGCACCTCCGCAACTCTGCCGTGGTTCTGTGCTCCACCACCGCAAAGGTGGCTGTGCTCCACCACCACCACCGCAGCTCTGCTCTTCGCCGCTGCAGTGGTTCTGTGCTCCACTGCGGCAGCACTGCCACCACCGCAGGCCAGATAAAATGGCTTGGTGGGCTGCATGTTGGACAAGCCTGCTCTAGGGCAAACTCTCTTCCTTTTGCCTGCCACCACGTCTACCCCAGCATATGTTCTTACTAACAGTGTCAAAAGCCAGCTAGAACCATCCAGTATATACTCAGTTGTTTGTCATCACTGGGCATGTCTATATGAGATGCTTACTTCAGGGCTGCCTAATTAGCTCTGTAGTAAAGTCTCACATTTACATAGGTGGCCCTATTAGGGTGCAGTAAACTAATAAATGCTGTTGAAGGTTAGTACTTGTAAATACAAGTACTGTGTTGAAGTATTATTAATTTAGTGCACAGTAACTCACATGTAGATACTTATGGGGCTGGCTGGGTCACAAGGCTACTTCTGTGTTGGGCTAGACAGCACTGGAGCACCCTCGTGCACCAGCCACGCCCTCCACAGCACACTGACCCAGGGTGGAGAAGCTCCAGGCTGGCAGACTGACCCCTCCAATTCCCCCTGCCAGCTCGGACAGCTCCAACCCAGCACAGTGTACTGTGGTCCTGGGCGCAAATGAAGATATGGTGCTTGGGAGCAATAAACTCTGGCATGATATGTACTGGAGTTTATTGCTCCATGCTAATAGTACATGTAGATGCACCCAATAAGTGATAAAATATGGATCCTGATCCTTTAAATAAAGGGAGAACGGGCGGGGGGGGGGAGGAGGGGGGGTGAAGAAGCATAAGGCTGCACCACTGGGGACCATGGTCCTCTGGGGCTACACAATGCATGCCCCCCAATGCACCAGTCCTGCTGGTATTGCACACAGCCCCCCACCTCCCCACAGGTGCATTCTGAGTCTAGGTGCTCCCCCACCCTGCTACACTATATGCCCAGGCCCCCATTTTACTCTATGCTCTCTAGCTGAGGGATCCCCTGCTTCACTGTGTCTGTCACAGGCCCCAAGCTGTGGACTCTCCCAATGCTGCACAGTCCTACCCCCTGAGGTGGGGAAAGGGAAACTGGAAGGAAAAGGAGCCCAGAGACTCTGGCTGCCACCACCCCCCTTGCCACCAAAGGCATCTGCAAGTGGTCGCTGACCTCCAGCTGGTGCTCAACCCCTGCCATCACCACTGTGGCCACCTGCAGGAGCTCCCCACTCGGCCTGCCACCGTCACCCATGGGCAGTCTCCATGCCCACCCCCCAGTCTCCAGAGGCACACGGAGTTCATGCTAGCTGGGGGGCAGCAGCTGTGTGGGGACCCAGGGCCCACAACTGTAGGCCACCAGTTGGAAACCCCTGCTCTAACCCATAGGCAAAGTAGGGAAATAACAAAGAGAAAGAACATATGGCCTGTACATACAGGAAATGTTTTGTCACCCTTACCACAGAAATTCTAAGGTAATCAAGAAATTGATTCTTACAATTGAGGAACATGAGTTATAACCACATAAGAATGTATTGGAGCTGGATGCAAAATGACCATAAGTAAGCATCAGTAATACTACTTACTCTTGAAAACATATTTGTTATTTTCAATCAGGGAACCCTGAAGTAAAAAATTAATCTATTGTTATTTCAGTATAGTAAACAGCAGCCAAAAATTTGAACAATTTTGTTGATGTAAGTGAATAATAACCTCAGTGAATTCAATTGTCCATGAGTTTTTCTTCCATATTAGCTTTAATAAGCACAGCATTCATCACAGGTCTTTGTGTAACCACTAATGCTGCAGATTGAAGTCACAGGCTACAAATTGACTTCCTTGTGACTAAGTAAACACATTGAAATCTTGTAACTATTTACTTTTATTCTGGTAGTGCCTAGAAGTCTCAACCAAAGAGAGTAAAAGAAGATCCCCTAAAAGTGAAAATAGATAAGAGGCAAATGACATGAGTATTATGAGCTCCATTGCACAGGGAACTGAAGCACAAAGAAATTTTAGTTACTTGTGAAGGGGGACAATGGAAGTATGGTGTAGCTCCATGCCTTCACAGTTCTAGAGACCTTCAGAATTCCACACCAGCCCCCAAACTACAGCATCCTGCATCCATCCTGCATTGGGATGCTAAGCTTTTTAAGGGAACATGCTACTGACCCAAGATCCTTTTGATCCTGAATGCTTGGTGATTTGGATCAGTGTGAATCCAGATAGTGAAACTGTGCAACTGCCATAACAAAACCATGGTAAATCATTAGCTCTGTTAGCTGGCAAACATTAAATACCAGGTGTCATAACCCAGTGAGTTTGGTGCCTCGGCACTATGGAATTTTCTTGACACACGAGAGCCTCTTGCACAGCGAGGGTTTTTTTCTGCATGAAGAACCCGCGTGCAGGAGAGAGTTCCCGCCACTTTTGCAGCTGCTTTTGCAAGATGCATTTTCTCTTTGCAGCACGGAGGTGCACGGTGCAAAGAGTTCCCGCCATTCGGATGTAAATTCGTGCCCCACAATTGGCTAGTGCTAAATTATTCACACGTGGCGACCGGTAATTGGCTTGCTGGCCGTTTAAAAACTAGCGCGACTTCCGCCCAAGTCGAAGAACTTTAAGCACGCTGCAGAGTGCCTCTTAGAGATCCGACTTGCGGCTAGCTGATCGATAGACTGATCACCTATCGATCCTTCTTCCCGTGGCCGAACACAGTCCCAGACGTACCCTTTTCCCGCCGGCTTGAATTACGGACGAGTTTATTGGCATTGGCCTCGCCAGCTGGAGCAACTCACACTGTTGTCCAGACGACTGAACCGTTTCCGTCGCAGCCACCCGCGACGTAAGTAAAGTTTTTTGCAACCATTAAGCTTGTCAGCCTCTCTATTCACCAGCCCGCCCTGACGAACGGGTAAATTCTGAATCACCTCGAGTCGGTTCAGCCCGGCCGAGACACCAGGATTTATAATACATAATCTTATATTTATATTTGCAGTGCAGACATCCCAGACCGCTTCATAAAGCAACAGTGAGTGCAGAAAAGATGATCAGTTTAAAATTAAGGAAATATCCTTTAAGAATCAAAATAGATCCTTTCAGACACATTGGTGTTTCCCATTTAATGGGCTGCTGGGTAGTTATTTACATGACCACTGAGGCAACAAACTCAATATCATATTTACTAAATGGAAGTGAAAATGCTTTCTATCATTAAAGCTTTATGTGACCAATTGCTAAGTGTACATGCTTTTATTGGCAGCCATTGATCTCAGGGGACCATGGAGATTGTGCCTTTGGTGGGTTACCGGATACCACCACAGCTTCTGCATTAGTGAAGCTGAAGTGGCTTTTCCAGGGTGCAAAAACCTGGGCATTTGCTAGGTGATCAAGAGTTGCCCAAGTATCAGAATCACCCTGTTGACTTTGCTGACTTATCCAATGGAAAGGTAGAACCAATAAGATGTGGGGCCAGAAAAGTTGTAGGAACTGCCAGAAAGAACCTTAGTGGCTCCACTCTGGATTTTCTTTCAGAGTATACTCCCATAGCCTTCACCTCTCCCAAGGCAAACCACAAGGCAGTGGTTGTGGTTACTGGTATCTTCATCCACCAGCTTTGCCATTGGGTGCCATTGGGTGGATGATGATTATTTCCATCGCAGTTTCCATTGTGATGACCAGAGGACAACCCTTAATAACAAGAACTGTCCCCCACTTACTAAGTTCAGCCTGCTGGCAAAAATGATTGCCCAAGGTATGGCTCATGGAGCCACTACTAAGAGTTGAATGTGAGTGAGCACCAGTAATCCCAAACCACCTTAACAAGGTGTCACCATTTGAGAAGCAAAGGTCCAGTATATACTGGACTATTTTTATCCAGTATATATAGAGGTATATAATGACCTCTACATAGAACATTGACTGTGTAATAGCAAATAGTCAAGCAGGACTTGCAAATAGACAGGCTGATGCTGAATGACTGGCCACCTCAGTGGGAGGGGGAATTGTATCAAGGCCAGATAAGAAAAAAAGAAAACTAAGCAGTACAACTGAACTACATTATTTTTTACATCCACAGTTGTCACTTAGATATGCTTAAGGTATTTCATTGTAAATGGTTGCAGAACTATCACAGCACTGAAGCTATAAGATTGCCAGATGTTGATAAAAAAGAAAAGCTTATATAAGAACAAGACCAAAGACAAATTAATTGTAGTCATAGTGCAAACCAAGCAATGAAAGGATTAGGTTTGACTTTGCGATGAATAGGGAAATTTTAAAGACTGGCAGCACTGCAAAAATAGTATGGTAAATTGGGCGTATTATTACAAAACAGAAGGCTCTCGCTGAAAGGATAACTCTGATGGTATGCGATTTTCCTTTACGAACAAAGTGTAAAAGCTATTAGATGAAAACAAGCATTTTAAGAACAATCCTCTTAGAAAGATAATTTTGTATCTGTCCCTTTTCAAACAGAATCTCTTGAAACATCATTAAATATCATCAAAGATCCACAGACATGCACACACAGTGCATAGATATGGAAAATGCCCTTTTTTTTTGTTGTTATTATGCTGCAAGGGTGAGATTCATGTGTGTTCCCAGGACCTGCCGAAAGCTTACATTAGGAAATCCCATGTTATATCCCCCACCCCATAATGCATTAATGGAATCCATCATTTTTTTGATCCTCCACATAAAGTTCATTTGAAATTAATCCATTAAGTTGAACAAATAATTAGGAACAAATAATTTAATTAATACATTTGGCCCTTTGGGTGCATCTATATGGTGCACATATCTTAGTGGTTAGGGAGGAAGAGCTTATTGGCACATACACAGTTCTGCACTAAAATGCATATAGTAAGTGTACAGTAGACAAAGCATATCTTACTGTGTCAGATACCCGTCTCAGCCTGGCATTACTTTGCAATGTGTAGCCAAAACCATGTTCTACTTCAAAAAGAGTCCTTAACATAGATCTCAAATTTATTAAATATAACCACTCGATGACATTCTTCAACATTACCATTTACTTTCTGGCTTGCTAGTCACTACTTGATATTTAAAAATTGTGGTAAATCACAAGAAAGCTATACAAATCATGTAATGATTTCAATTCTGTAATGAGATGAGCACATTTGAATGGGAGCATAGATGCTAACAACCAATAATAATGGCTTCAGGTGTTTGAAGCAGTGGGTCTCAAATATTAAAAATAAAATATAATAAACAAATCTTTGGTATTTTGTAAGGTTTGTTCTTGTAGTTACATATAGCCTTGGGCATTTCTAAGTATTAGTATTTTTGGCCATCAAGAAGTACCTTTATTATGTGCCATAGGAAGATGACGTGAGATCAGATTTCTGTCTTGGTCTCTTTTTCAAGGGATAAATGGTAGGAATGGAAGGCCAAATATAACTACAGTTATCTTACCCACCTCTCAGTTGGTAAGACTTGAAAATATAAAATGATCTAGTTGTTCAAAGTCATGGATGAACAGTTGGGAGCATCACAGTGCAAAGAATGAGCATCGGGTAAATGCTCGTAGGGACAAGGGTGTCCTGGAGAAACACCTTCTGGAATGAATATGAACTGGTGCACCTTTGAACAAAGGGAGTTTACTTTCTGTTGTTAAATTCTTTGGTAAAGGAAGAGACTTTGGCTGGATTGTGAAGGGGGTGAGGAGGTGTGGAAGATCATGGGAAGAGTTCAGAGTACAGACTGGATGCTAGTCTCCTTTTCTGAATACTAAAGAGAAACCCTGTGTAGCATTACCTCTGCAAAGTACAACCATGACCATATCCTCAGCTGGTGTAAAACTGTCATGCCTCCATTAGCTGCAATCCAGCTATGAGAATTTAAAGAACTCGACCATCTGTCCCCCATATTTTACATGGAATAGAACAGGATATCTATGCCACTGAAGGACATACAGGCACAAGGTCAAGATAATTTAAGATTCAGGTTGTTGTTTTTTTTCCTTTAGGAAACTGTGCATGCACCCAATTCTCATTACCTAAATGAAAGGTGAAAATTTATGTTGGCAAGATGAGACCTGTTGCAATTAAAAGGCATGGCTATATTTTCAAGGCCACAAGTTATTTTACTTTTTAAATGGAAGGAGGCTTGTTGTTGTCTAGTAGGTTCAGTGCTGCTATATTCAAGTCTTGTCTTCTGCTAATTAGTGCTAAAAGATCTATAGTGAAACCACATGTGTATGCTACATCCCATTTTTAGCTTGCTTCACCATTGCATTTATTGCTAGCTTCCTGATAAATTTAGCTTTTGTAATGTACAGGGAAATAGAGAAAAGAAAATCCAAGGCTCTCTGAACAGAGATGGGGAGGTTCAGCAAAGAGTAAATACTTTCATTGTTTTACAAAAAGGACAGAGAAAAAAGTATTGGGTAGCTCCTGAGGAATACAATATTGAGATGAAAATGAGGCTGCAATGGAAATGGAATGAAAAATAGGATTTGCTCCTGGGTGAACACAACAAACCTATCAACTACATACCTAAATGGTAGCAGCCCCATCATACCAATTCCTGATGACTAAATAAAATAAAGATAGAAGGACAGGGGAATAAGACAGAAGGAAAGAAGGGAAATGAAACTGCCAGATGAAAGAGAACTGTTTCTGTAAAGGTCAGTAAAGGATAGGATTAGTTTGGACTAAGCCAATACTACAATGTAATTTGCAATATTTTCAAACATTTCAGAACAAGCTTTCCTTGCTATTTTTAATAAAAGCTCTGAGCCATGACTATCTAAATAGACAGAGTGGGCATTAAAAGTTCATAGGACTTGATATTGCCTGTAAAAAGGGAGCCCCTACAGGATTTTATTTTATTACTAACCTTTATTAGCCTTGTAGCCAATGGCGATTAAAGTGTTGTGGCATATCTGTCAGTATGCATGGATGCATGGAGATTATTAGTAACTGCATTTAAAAGTCTAGGAGCCAAGAGCTGGAGCCATGAGCCTAGAATACTAATTTGTATTTTAGTCAGGGTAAATAGTCAAAGGCATGGATAATAGCATGCTTGTCTTTTTATTTTTTTGAATGTTTATCTATCATTTTGTTCTCCTCTTTCTTGGCATGTAACTAAGGCAACAGAAAACAGTACAAAATATTAGAATGTTATACTGAATGGGTCAAGCTGATTTTGATAGTTTGTTCAAATATTGGCCAATCAAACAAAGCCATTTGAAGCCCACTCCATGCTAATGACTTCCTCGGAATGTCTTTTGCTCTAAAGTCTGACAAGTTTGTTTGAGACATTGGAGCTAGTGCTAGGCAAGCAATTCACAACCATTTATTCAGAAACATGACCTTTTTTGCATATTGTGTGTCAATGTACATCAATATTTTACATGTGTTTGTTTTTTGAAATTGTTGGATGAGTTTCTAGAGAATACATTTTAGCCTGCCTATGATGGTTAACTCAGCACTGTTCACAGACAATATTCAAGGGTTACAATTCATCATTTGATTATGGTTGGTCATGTAATATTGTTTCTGTTTCCTGTTTTGATGATTTAAACTTAATAAACTACATCATTTTATGCCCATCCACTTTTGGCCAACATCTATATTTACATTTTTTTCCTTACATGAGTGTCTGCAGTAAGTGAATACCAAAGATTTATTGACATGGTTAAAAGGCTGAAGCACTGATGTGGCCCTTCTAACCTTGGTCTGCCACCCAGAGAAATGAAAAGCTTGCTTTAAAGATGAACAGGATATATAAGACTTTCAGCCATCTAGAATCAAATGGCTGTCTTTATTAAATGGGTTTCTTCCTTTGATTAAACTCTTGTTCCCTTGGGAAAGGATGAACTCCTGATTTGTCTGAAGGACTATATCCCTCTTACCAAATGGCAAGAGAATTAAGTTGAAGGAAAGCAAACACGAGGACAACGTGATATCAGTAAGGTAGAGATAAACCCTTACACCTTGTTAGATGGCATTTCACATTAAACTTAGCAAGGCTCATTTGAGTCTGATGAAAAAATAAGACCCAAAATTGTGCAGAGCATGTAGTCAGTGCTAGGTGAGAAAACTGACTCTTCATAACTACTTAATTTCCTTGTTCTTGCATATCACAAAACATGATTGGAATATAAAAACATCCACTTACTTGTGGACTTTAAGTACATAATAGTCCATCATATGTCTGCTGTGATGGGTCACTGCAATAGAAATAGTCATGTCACACGTATTTCTGGAGCCATTTTGAACGGTTTCTTTTCGATGCTGGAATCAACTAATCAGGGTTCAGAAAAAGTACCAGGTGACGTAAGTACTTAATTGTATGAATAGTGAGTACTTTATGAGTAAGCACTGGGTGAGAACATACATAAGTTTTAAATTCTTAAAATAGTGAAACTGGTTATTTGCAGAAAACTAGCAAACAGAAGCACTTAACTTGTCACGTTATTTCTGTAAACTTAATTTTAACTGTAGAATATACAGGGACATTTAAATCTGTTTTGGCTAATCCTTAATGACTTTTAATTCCATCATTACCTCTCCAGCCTAAAACTTATATGGCTGACACCTGACTGCCCACTCATTGAAATGTACCTTCATTTACATCTCCCAATTGTTTATTGATATGTTTTGACAGCTTAACATCCCTTGTTCCCTTATCATTTAAGGAGTTTTATATGACTGTCTGTTGACATAAATGTATTTTCCATTATAGCTTCAAGATCCTTGCAATGCCAAAAGAAGATGTATAATCAATTTTGCTGAGGTTATTTGCATTCCTTTATCAGCCACAGGCTCCATCTGAAACAAAATGCTATTGTGCTAGGCTCTGTACAAACATGAGACAGAAATTACACATAAACTGGTATAAATGATTCAAAACCAGGTCAAATCTGCAACACAACAGGAGTTCCATGCACATAAACCACTTTCAAAATGGCAGAACTCCATTTAAGATAAGCTTGGATGGATGTAGTATCAGATGTAACTGATTTAGGTTAAATTGGTTTATTAAACTTCTGTCCTAGATCCCCTCCAGATTCAAGTCAACTTACAGTCCCATAGCATCCCAGGATGCTTTTGTCCTCCCCCATGCCCTCCCCTGCCCCATATGGTGGGCAGGCTAGCCTTCAGCCAAGATATCTGCTCCAGACAAACAGGGAGGCATGCTCTAGAGCCCATTAGCTTCTGGCCGGGGCCCCTGCTGGCATGTGGCTGCGTTTCCAAAGCTAAAAGTGAATGTCTGCTCACTTGCTTTTCGGTTCCATCTATGCAGCTTAGACTAATCTGCCAAGATTGAATTGATTCAGCCTAGGGCTTTTTAACTGTCTGTACTTAGCCATAGGGCCCAACCAATGCCCCTTAACTGCTGTGGAAAGACTCCAATTAGCTTTGGATGCAGCCAGTTACGGAGATGATCCTTTGTAAGTTGAAACTCAAACGTAATAATTACAGATGTTAAATTTTACTCCCAAAGACTTGATTCCTCACATTTGGCATGTTTAATAACATAATTCTAGTGCTATGCAAATTCTAGTGCTTTGCAAATTTTACGTCAGTATATTACTTTCTCACTAGTGGGGCAGAAGCAATATAATACTTTGAAACTAAATTTTCATTTTTATAACGTTTAGTTCAGCCCGCTTTATAGAATCTATGCTGGGATATAAATGGGATGTCTGTGTTATCAAAGAACTAAGCTAGGGAGCACTGCAGTGAGGCATACCACATCTGATCTACACCCTGAACCAGACCTAATATAGCTGCCTTTGCATAGTGCTGATGTTATGCATCAACAAGCACCCCTGAGAGAGTGAGCTTATTAGTACGCACGTAGCACTAAACTAATGTGGCTACATATCCACTTTGGCGGATAGCCTGCACTCTGAAGGTGTAGTGTGCCACACTGCAGCATTCTCTAGCACAATCTTTTGATGATATGTAGATATGCCCATAAAATTGTTCGCTATGATTTTTCAGCTCACTTACACTTGACTCTTATTATTCTGTTTTGTACCTGCTCTTTTCCTTTAGCATTAAAATGTCATCCTTCCAAAATTTAAGAACAACTGCAAAATTCATTTTGCATCTGCTGTGGGTCTTTTTCCTAAAACAAAACAAAACAAAGAAACCAAAAACTAAGCATGTAAAAAATCCTATTCTTTTCCCCAACTAATAATATAACACTTGTGTTGATATTGTCTCATAAAGAACATAGTCTTGATTTCATATTTTACCTTAGTGGTCTCTTGTGGTAAGTAGTTTTAGTCATCACGTATTACTTTTACTCTTCCATCTATTTCTATTTTATTCTTTTTAGGGTTGATTTCTTACTGTCCCAGCCACCTGCTCCAACCTGATAAACTGACAGCTCAAATTGTAAATCTTGACCTAAGGCTGGCCCTTCCCCAAGATATAAATGCTTCTGTTCAGATGGGTAATGATGCTTTAACAAACATTCTGGATTCAAATGGTTCCACACCAGAACTGCATTGTTCAAAAATCAAACCAGTGATTCACGGTTGTTAAGTGAGACCGTGGAGATGAATGCTAAGCCAAAGTAAGTAGGCAATGTCAAAGTCATATGCTTTTTGACAAATCACACAGACTTTCAATTTGGGTATATCTAGTAGTTTAGAAAGCTTTAATAGCAAGGAACCTTGAAAACTGAAAATGACAAAATATTTTAAAATAAGAAGAGCGGTCTTGTTAATCTACTAAGATTTATCAGAATAATAATGTTAAAAAGGTTCTCAGAATATTAGTATTAAAAAACCCTTATGTTCTCAGAGAGCAGATGCTCATGTCTGTCTCCAAACCAACTTCAGATTTTTACTTTTCAGTGTTTTAGTGTCAAATTAACACCATTTCTGCCTGACTAAAGATTTGGTGGTCCTGTGCTTAGCAGTTGAGCTGTGTCCCAGTCAAGAAAAATTCTATCTTAAAACACCAAAGTAAACTAAAACAAATAAAACCAAAATAAAACATCAACAAAAACCCACCTTGTAACTGTCCTTTCTCCAATTTACAGTTTGCATAGTATTTTGCCCGCAGAACTTTGGTGCTGTCTGAACCATGCTAAGATGGAGAATCTTAAGATGGTTTTGGATCAGGCTCTGGCAATGGAGCAGGTTGGTATGAGCCTTCATTTAACTCTTCATGCAGTGTTTAGATGAAGCTTTTTTGTACATTTGTGCTCTTTAGTCTTTGACACTTTAGGTCCTTGTACAAGTTCTAATTGAGTGACAACATTTTGTAACAATGACATCTTGCCTGAATTAACAGATCGTCTTCATCTTGGGAACATTTAATTACACAGAGGTGTATTATAGGATCTATAGGCTAGGTACAAAGAGTCAAAAAACCTGAGGCTGAGTCAATTCAGTCTTTGCAGGTTAGTTTAAACTGTGCAGATTAAATTGAAGCAGAAGTGAACAAACATTTACCTTTGATTCAGGAAATGCAGCCACATGCCTGCAGTGACTCAGGCCAAAAGCCAGGGGGTGCTACAGCACAGCTCTCTGCCTGTGTGTCTATTTCCTTTTCCTGCTGTCCTCAAGGTCACTAGGATTTGCAGTCCAGAATTACAGTACTGGGAGTCTGCAGGATTGCTCATCACTTCCTCTTCCTGCTTCCAGGTGCCTCTGGGATTTGTAGTTCACAGTTGCAGCCAGCAGTAAGTTTGAATGGGGGAAGGGTTGTTTAACCCCCCATCCCGGGCCCCAGACAGGGTTTGTCGGGGGGGAGGGGGAGGACAGTCCTCATATAGACTGGGTTGCACCCCCAGCCAGGCTTGCTCCGCCCCAACCCCTTGTTAACCAGCTCTCACTGCTCCAGCTAGGGAGCAAAGGGGGGAGGCCAGCCCTGCTCTCAGGAGCACAAAGTACAGCACAGCCCAGTCCAGGGCTGCAAAGCATGCTGGGGGACTGTGATTTAACTTGAACCAAGAAGGGATCTGGGACAGAAGTTTCATAAACCATTTTGACTCAAATTAGTTAAATCTGATACTACATTCAGCCAGGTTTATCTTAAACCATTTTCAGCCATTTATGTGCACTGAAATTCTATTCTGTTACAGGTGTAAACCAGTTTCTGATTACTTAAACCAGTTTATGTGTAACAAGTGTTCAATGTTGCATCTTCAACTTTCAGTGTTTTCTTGACTTGCGTTTTGTGTAGCTCTGCTACAGTCACTTCAGCTCTGTCAGGAACTGGGTGATCAGAAACTAAATTTGCCCTGTGATTTTATAATATTCTTCTGACAAATTCTCCATTACCCTGACTTATACGACTCAAACTCCTATGGATATCTAACCTGTTTTCTCTTGGAAAATTTAGTAATGGCACCTGTGGCCTTACATTAAGAGTAAAAACTGGTCTCAAATTATAATGTATAGTAGCTTTGGAGCTTTGCAGTTAGAAGTTTGCATGTGTATTTCCTGTATTTGATAGGAATATTCTGATGTCTTACTAAAAGAGATGCCATATTTGGTCACAACAGTACCATCATACTAAAGCAAAGAATGGTCAGTTCTAAAAATATGCAGAATTTGGCTTCCTAATACTTGAAATATTAACTATGTGGGAGAAAGCCATGAGTTAACTGAAATGTTTAGGAAATAGTAGGGTATATTGTTTGCTTAAGGTGATTGTCAGAGCACAGTGCAGTTGGGGATAATTTTGCATTCAAGCACTTTTGAGAAAGGATAAGCTTGAGCAATCATGAAAAATATTATTTGCAAAGATTAAAGTAATAAATGATTCTAGTTGTGGTATTCCTGGGTGGCATTTGAATGAGATTTCCCTGAAACAGGAAGTGTTTAGTACATGTTATAGGGCAGCTAGACAGCTAGATCCAGATCCAGATCATTGTAAGTGTGTTGAAGGAGGCAACAAAAGCTGGTGAAATGGCTGGTGCTGTGCATTGATTTTTTTTCTCTCTCTCTTTCTTTTCTTGTGGGGAAGTCAGGGAAGAGGGAGGGAGATAAGAGGCACAGCTTGTGAATAAATCTAGTATTTGGAAGAAGACAGAAGCATATGGTGGTGTTATGGTCAAAGACTTCATAGCCTCAACTCCTCCTAACTTCTGCATTTGACTGGGGTACACAGTACCTTGTGATGGGATCTTGTTCACTTGGGGAAGAAAGTTTGGGTCTAGACTTGGCAAGAATGAAGGCTGTGTGTGTTAGCATATTCATCATCATTACTGTAAAATATCTGAAAGTACACATCTGTTCTCCTCACTTTGGTACTTTCACTTATTTTTATAGTGCACAGATTTCTAACAGACAGATTTGTAAAAGTTATAGCCTGCTCCGCTATCATAATAAATGATGCGATTTTGCTCTCAATTCAAATAAAGCATTATATAGCAAACAGATTGGGGTAGCTGACAAGACATGGATGCTATCTGAAATGACATCATATAGGACAAGCAGATTCCATTACAAATCTGTGTATGATTTCATTTATATGGCATCGTTCTACAGCAGCATGTCTTCCTTCTGCTCACTTGCTCTGTTTTGCAGTGGGATAGAGGGGGAACGTCACCCACGGGATGCAAGACAGCCTCACATTTGTTCTTCTTCAAATATGTTCGAGGTACAGTGACTTAATAAAATCAGACTTCTATGCTACAATTTTGCTGCTGAATGAAAAAAACTAGTAACAATTATTATCATCAATAGCTAGAAAGGAAATATTACAATTTTATAGGTCACTGCTATGTATTACACATTAGCTGCTTCAAAGCTAGCTAGCATAAAACAGCACCTATATTAAAAATTATGACAACTTCTCAAAATGCTACAAAATAGAAAATTGGTCTAGATAAACTCATTAGAGGTGGCTACGCATCAGTTAGAAATTTTTTCCTCATGAACTTCAATTCTTGCAATACAATTCTTTAAAATTATTATTAGTTTTCGTAGATACTCTGCTGCTTCAGTTCAGCAGTAGATACTATACTTCTCATGAAATTTCCATAGATAAGGTATATGATATTCTTTTAGCTCTTTAAAAAAAATCCAGAAGGCAGAGCAGGGCGGCACCTTCGAACTAATTCAGAGAGCCATAAGTTGTAGTTGCCCACTTTGGCAATGTATGATTTTGTTCTTGTCACTCATATTGTACACATATGATGTTCGCTTAGCATATCCTATTTCTAGAAATTCTCAAATCCAGATCATGATGCTTCAAGGACCCATTGACAGGTTTTTTTTATAGTTACTGGGGTTGGTCTGTGCCAAACCTCAAGTATTCCTGAGGACGGATGTTTCTGATCACACCCTGCTCATTCATTTCCTCCTGTACATTTCAAACCTGAAAAATGCAGAAGTGAATTTGCTCTGGTGCCTCTGTTACCAGTGTGCTTGCAGACATCTGCAAAGGGACAATTTCCTGCTTGGCTTCCCTGTCAGAAACTACCTTTCTGCATTTTGGAGTATGTAAGCAGGACTGTGTAGTGCATGTTCAGGAATGTTCCAGCTCAGACAAGCTGGGGACTCTATACAAACTGTCCTTCTAGTCACTCCAACTGGTATTGGTACCATCTTTTAAGAATATCACTAGAATAGAACCCGTTTTGTTCAATAGCTTCATCAATGACCTGGAAAACAGCATAGAGTGCACCCTCAGCAAGTCTGCACATGACACCAAGCTGGGCGGAGTAGTATATAGTATTGTTGTGTGAAGCTTTGGTCTCTGCTTCTATTTGGCAGAGATTCAGAAGTACTTCTGGTCCACTTCCAGGTCCCCTGGGGAGTGCATGGGGGCCCCCCACCACGCGCCCCCCGGCTCAGCAACTGGTGCCTCCTGGGTCTAGAGTGGCACCTGGGGTCCCCCTGAGGCTGATCGCTAAGCCAGGGGTGGTGCTGGGTGGGCCCTCCAGCGTGCTCCCTGGCAGACCTGGAAGTGGACCAAAAGTACTTCTGGCCCACTTCCAGGTTCACTGCTGAGCATGGACCACCACCCCCGAGAGATGCTCCATCTGCCCCACCATTGCAGTATTCATGAGCCATGCCTGGTACCTTGAGGTATGTGGAAAACACATGTAAAGCTGTGTCTATGGCTGAATCACTGATTCTCTGAATTGGCATTGAAGCTTCAGATCTGGATTTGGCTGAATCAAATTGGGGACAGTGATCCAAATCAACTAATCGAATCACTGTCTCCAATTTGGGCTGAATCCAAATCTGAAATGAATACAGCCCATTTTGCACACCCCTAATAGATACACTGGAGGATTCAGAGAAACCTAGACAAATTGGAGGATTGTACAAAAGAAATCTCATGAACTTCAATAAGGACAAGTGCAAAGTCATTGCACTTAGGGCGGAACAGTCCTATGCACTTGTATAGGCTGGGGCTCACTGGCTAAGCAGCAACTCTGAAGAAAAGGACCTGAGGGTTACAGTGGACAATAAGCTGAATATAAGCCAGCACTGTGCCCTTGTTGCCAAGTAGGTTAATGGCAGACTGGGATGCATCATTGCCAGCAGGTCAAGGGAAGTGATTATTCCCCTCTAGTCAGCACTAGTGAGGCCACATCTGGAGTACTGTGATCAATTTTGGGGCTATAGAAAGGATGTAGAAAAATTGGAGAGAGTCTAGCAGAAGGCAACCAAAATGGTGAGGGTGCTGGGGCAAATGACTTATTAGGAGAGGTTGAGGGAACTGGGGTTATTTCATCTACAGAACAAAAGACTGGGAGGCTGGAGCCAGGCAGGGGATGGGGTGGGCAGGGCAGCCATGGGGGCTTTTCTTCCAGCTTCTCTGGCTGTGCCTCCCTCTGCCTCAGCAGGGGGAGCTGTGGTAGAAACCCCGATGGCTGCCCTGCCCAACCCCATCCCCCGTCCAGCCCCAGACTCCTGGGACTTTAAGAAAAGAAAAGAAAAGAAAAGAAAATTCAGAATTTTCAGAAAATTCTGAAATATTTCTGAAACATTTTGGATGGTTTTGTTTCATTTCAGAGATGTTTTGGAGTCTCCCATTTCATTTTGGATTTGGTGTTTCTGGCCACTGAAATGGGCTGAAACCCATCTGAAATGAAACAGCTGTTTAAGTTTTGCATGGCCCTTCCCAGCAGTATAAAAAACTGTCCTGGTGAGCAGCTCAGGACTACTTGCTCTCAGGAGTTTCTGGAGCCTGGCCAATTGGTCTCTGGGGACACTAGCCCCTTGTGCCAGCTGGGCTGCTGTAGCATCCCAAACCTAGAGATCCCTGCACCTTCTACACACTGCAGCAGTCTGGCAGTGGGGGCTGGTACCTGGCTAAGACTTGCTGCCACCTGCGATAACATGCGGTCCTAAGGCTGCACACCTACCAGACCTGGATGGGGACTGCACAGCCTCCTGGGCTGTGGCATGGGCACTGTAGCAGAGACACCTATGCCTCTGGTCCAGCTGCCAGTGGGCCATGGCTGCACAGTTGGCTTTTGTGCAGCACTGCTGCCATCTGCTCCCCCGTCCTGCCATCTGGGTAGCTATGACTTAGATGTTCTCAATGTGGTGGCCTGGTTTGAATTGTCAAATCATGTCCTCCTCGCCCCAAATGGCTAGGAAGTGAGCCACCTCATTTGCCCTGAGCAGGCTCCTCTGCCTGCATACTGCTACTTGCCTTACTAGCAGGAATTCTGGTGATCCCTATTTAAACACTGCAAATTCTCTGATTAAAAAAAATCCCAAATTCACTTCTTAAAATACCCCAAAATCCATGTTCTTCTACAATTAAAAAAAAAGACCACATATATATAGAATGATCTTTTTTTTTTTTTTTTATTGTGGAAGAACATATATATGAATGAGAGAGAGAGATATCAGTTGGACAATGTTTTATTGCTATATTTACAATTTAAAAGCAATTTGGAAGCCTATCAGTGTCGCTATCATCATAATAAAATAAATTCTAAATATCTATATGCTTTGATTTTGCTTTTGGTTTTCTTATCATGGGAAATTAGAGCTCCCCCTGACTCCTCCACTAACGAGGATGTGGGGACAGCTGCCCCTGCAGCCACAGCTCCTTCCAGCAGGTTTCATCCTGTCTGGCAGCTGGGCACGCTGGGTGTGTGATGGGGGGATGTGAGGTTTGCAGGAGCAGGGTGAGGGCTGTATGGGTGTGGGCTGTATGGATGCGTGTGAGGGGATATGGAGGGATTTGGGGGAGTGTGGGGGTATTGTGGGTTTTGCAGGAGGGGGGTGGGGGGATGTGGGATTTGAGGAAGTGGGCTTGTGGTGGCCCCCCTCAAACTCCCTGACAAACCCCACATCCCCCACCCCGCCACTTACAACCCCCCCCCAGAAACTACAAAGCTCCCCCCCACCCCCAGTCCCTGCTTACCTGAGAAAGCACCCAGGGATGGGTCATGTCGCAGCCTTGCCCTGCTTCTGTTTGCCCTGCATACTAACGGTTTGTGCTGGAGCAACAGAAGCATGATAGTGATGCTCTGGCTGGATGCCAGAGTACCTCAACTTCCAGGCTGCCTCAGGGCATTATTCTGGATTGTGCCTTGTCCTGCTTTTGTTCTATGGTGGGTTTTTTAATACCTGGAAATCCAGGTAACAAATTTAGAGCCTATGCTGCATATATGCAGCACGGGGAACATTTTTCCGTTCTCAGTGTGCCTCAAACCAGTTGAGATGCTGCAACAGGCATGGATACAGTAATCTGAACACACCCTGAGAGGGGATTTAATAGCAGCTTTCAGCTACCTGAAGGGTGCTTTGAAATAGGATGGAGCTGGAATGTTCTCAGTGATGGCAGATGGTTTCAAGGAGCAATGGTTTCAAGTTGCAGCAGGGTAAGTTTAAGGTTAAATATTAGGAAACACTCTCTCACTAGGAGGGTAGTAAAACTCTGGAACAAGTTACCCAGAGAGCTTGTGGAATATTCATCCTTGGAGGCTTTTAATACCCAGCTAGACAAAACCTTGGATGGGATGATGTAGTTAGGGATGGTCCTGCTTTGAGCAGGAGGTTGAACTACATAGCCTCATAGATTCATAGATTCATAGATGTTAGGGTCGGAAGGGAACTCAATAGATCATCGAGTCCGACCCCCTGCATAAGCAGGAAAGAGTGCTGGGTCTAGATGACCCCAGCTAGATACTCATCTAACCTCCTCTTGAAGACCCCCAGGGGAGGGGAGAGCACCACCTCCCTTGGGAGCCCGTTCCAGACCTTGGCCACTCGAACTGTGAAGAAGTTCTTCCTAATGTCCAATCTAAATCTGCTCTCTGCTAGCTTGTGGCCATTGTTTCTTGTAACCCCCGGGGGTACCTTGGTGAATAAATACTCACCAATTCCCTTCTGTGCCCCCGTGATGAACTTATAGGCAGCCACAAGGTCGCCTCTCAACCTTCTCTTGCGGAGGCTGAAAAGGTCCAGTTTCTCTAGTCTCTCCTCATAGGGCTTGGTCTGCAGGCCCTTGACCATATGAGTTGCCCTTCTCTGGACCCTCTCCAGGTTATCCGCATCCTTCTTGAAGTGTGGCGCCCAGAATTGCACGCAGTACTCCAACTGCAGTCTGACCAGCGCCCTATAGAGGGGAAGTATCACCTCCTTGGACCTATTCGTCATGCATCTGCTGATGCACGATAAACTGCCATTGGCTTTCCTGATGGCTTCGTCACGGCCTCCTGAGGTCTTTCTAACCCAAATTTTCTATGATTCTATGAATCTATAATATATAACATCTAAATGACCACATGCAAACCCTAAACCTTGTACATGCTACTGTGCCATCCCTTGTACTCTTGAAATTTTTCGATATATAGCATCTAGCTATCTCTGTGTGAACACAAGTTTATCAATGTTACAGGAATCATTCAATTAACTGGTTAAGTGCACAGTTACCTTGAGACCAGCTATCCATGCACAGTACCTATCACACAATAAAAAACTATCAACTATGAAGTTAGATCTAAAAAATGTGTACTAACTTTATAGCTGGTTGCCATTGAGCTTTAATTTGTACATGTAGCTGGGTCTCCCTTGCAGCTGGGAGCCCCGTCAGCTGACAGGGCTCACAGCCACATGGGTACACCTTGTCTAGCCAAGGTTGTGAGTCCCACAACTGCTGGGCACTCTCAGCCGTAGCAGCTGAGGACTCCAGGGCCTGACAGTACCCGTCAGCTGCTGAGACCCAGAGTCCCTGCAGAGTGCCTCCTGGTGATCCTTCCACCTCAAGTGGGAGGCAGGGGAACCACTGGGGTGGGAGGATTGCCATACCCCATCCTGGGGTTGCCTGTATAGAGTGGTCCCACGAAATACTTGATATCACTTGAGCTATTTTAATGGGAGAAGTAGAGTTGAGATCCTCTAAACCTGGAGCACTTAACTGTATCTGAAACAATCACTTATCCAATAAGAAGAGCATAATGATTATGCAAAGAAGCCAATTTAACTTTTTTCCTCTAGAAAACTGGATTAAAAAGTTTTATGAAAATAACTACATCTGTGTTTTATCAATAAAACTTGATGAGCCAGAAACTGTATTTTATGCTGGAGGCACTAAGCTATTTTACTCAGGAGGCTAGATTGTATTCCTATAGTCATGAGCTAGGTTAAATATTATCAACTACATTAGTCAGAGAATTTTGAATATTGATGCACCCATCTGAGGACCATGCTTCAGAGTTGGCATGGACAAATGAGGGCTGACTTTTACATAATTTCTCTGATATTCTATTTCCCAGATGACAGTAGTTAGTACTGCAAGAAGCTTTCACTGCAAAACCTCATACAGTTACTGTGGGCTCTGGTGCTGCCAGACTATGTTGTAAAGGCAGATATAAAACAATGCTAATCTACAGCGTAACTGCTGAAATTGTTCACGATGATGTCTTTAATGAATCACCTTTTTCTCAGATGCTGTAAGATCATAAAAGCTAGGAAATGTGGCCTGTAGGCCTCAAAGGAACATGCAAGTTTTGCACAGTATGGTCTGGTGTGGTGCCGTTCAGAAATAGTAGAGTTACTGATAGTTAGGACCTTAACAGGGGTGGATAGGGAGGTTCTGGACCCTAACCTGAACCTCGAATAGCGGGGGTTTGAACCTATGTCTCTTGCCTTTCAGGGCCGTGCCTACATTAAACCAGAGATATTGTAACTGCTTCTCTCTTTTTTGCTTGCTTTATGAATGGCTTCTAAGTCCCCTTTTTAAATTAACAATTCATTTCCAATTTGCTTTCTAGGTTTTTTTAATAAAGTAGCAAAAATGCACATTTTTTCCTTACAACAAAAATGGTTGGTTTGACCCAAACCATTGTCTTTCTGTAGTACAGTGGCCAAGCTGAAAAAATCATCCATCAGCACAACTATAGCCCCAGTGACTTAGTCCTGGCACTCTTCCATGAGGAAGTCCTGAAGCAATGTCTCACTAGAACAGTAGGAAGAATAAGCTACTCTTGACATCCTTATGAGGGAGATATGTTGAGTAGAGAGTCAGAGCTATGAAGCTTCTCTTGTGAATCTAGAGCCTATGTTTGGTGCCACAATCTAAGATCACACTTCTCCACTCAGAATTCATTAATATAAAATGCACATATAGCGTTTTAACCTGAAATTTGTATGTTCCTTAAGCAGATGCATTTTCTATTGAAACCCACTAGGTGTTTGGCTAAGTAATCCTTAGGAATTGTTCCATAATGGATCGTGACCTGGGTTTTTAATTACTGATAAATAAAAATACTAATGTAATGAAAGCATGTGAGCAGGGTAGCTCGGTGGTACTGCTACATTATTTGCAGTAGTCATAAGCTCCAAAGGATCAAGACCCCATTATGTTAGGTGCTAGCCAAACAGACTCTCTACCTGAACAATTTTCAATCTTTCTAGCTGTTTGGATTAAGGTAAAACCTTAATATGCCAGGCATTAAACACCAGGAGGATAAATTAGCTCCCACAAGCATCATATATTTGGAGGCCCTGCTAGCTGTGAACACCTGTCAATTAGACTTCTTATAAATAATCTTGCAGCACTGAGAACTAGAACTTGATTATCTGATTATATGACCGCCCCTTGCCTTCATCCTTGTCCCCTCCCCACCAGGAATCTCAAATAGAAACCAGGCTGCTCAGTCCTTGGCACTCTTTTGTTGTGATCAGGTAATTGGGAACCCATCCATGATGGGAGGCCGCAGAAACGATGACTGGTATCATTTACCCCTATCAGCTCAAGTGCTAATTCTCTAGTTCAGGGGTATGCAAAATGTGGCCTGTGGGCCGGATGTGGCCTGCCAGGCCATTCTATCTGGCCCACGGGGCCCCTAAAAATTTAGAAAATTAATATATATCTGTCCTGGCTGCCTGTAATGTGGCCCTCGATGGCTTGCCAAAACCCAGTAAGCAGTCCTCCACCCAAAATAATTGCCCACCCCTGCTCTAGTTCATAGTCAGTAAATTTTCAAATTACATAACTTCTGATTTTTAATTTTCCTGGAATCCTCTACACATTTCAAGACACCTCTCTCACCTGTGTGGCCTATCACAAAATATATATTTGAACGGGTAGTATGGACTTATTGTGATCATGGAGCATCTTGGACAACCTTTGAGGTAGGAGAAGGAGGATTTTCTGTGCCCTCTGCAGGGGCAGTGAATCATGCATTATTTAATTCTTGTTTCCATGGCTGTTTAGGAACTAAACTCAGCCTGGCTACTACCTCCTTATTATTCTTCCCCACCAGATACAGAATGCATGCTATAAACAATTAAAACTTAAACTGATAAAGAGACTGAAAAGCTACTAATTCTCAACTCCTTTGTGCCTGCAAGTAATATTGTTCCAGGAAAATCCGGCTTTGAGCACAAATGGGTTAATATGAATAATGAGATGCTTATGCTCTAGCATCTTTAATATGGAAAGTGCTACACTAAGCTGCAGTATATTTAAAAATGGAACCTGATGTAATACAGAAAGTGCTTGGGTTTTCAGTTTCTAAACAGACTGCTTGTTGTGAAAGCACATAATGGTTGCATTAAACAGCTGGGGATTTTAAATACTGTAAACCCAACTTGGGCTGAAGGGTCTCTCACAGAGTCCTATGTGGGAGTTACTGGCATGCATTATCTGGATAAGCACATCACACAGATTTGTCCACACAGAGGTAATACTGGGTTCATATATTCCACCCCCAGAATTGTCTAACCCACAAGATCATAGTAATTATGAGGACGGAAGCTGATTTTTATCTGTGAGATAGGTCTGGGACTGATTTTTTTTTTCCAGCCAGGGGATACTACTCCCCAACTCTCAAGGCTGTGTGTGGTTACAGTGTGCCAACAACTGCCCAGAACAACTGAAGCAGTAAAAAGATGATAAAGTATTAGTGTTGCTACTGTACATGGATTAATATGAGAAGTTTGGGGAAATAATAGCATGTGATGAATCTCCTGCTGGGTATGCTGTATAAATTTACTTAAGCCTTGAAAGCACTGCCTAAACAAGGGAATGCAATCACAAACTAGAAAACAACATACCAATGGATAATATAAGCAGTCTAGAAACTGATTCTAATATTGATCAGTTAGTTATTCCTAGATAATTTGCTTTTCCATCAATAGTTATATAAGGAGGGTGAAAATTGATCAAATGCTGTACAACTAGAGAGTATCTTGGGAAGTATATGTATACAGATCCATTTTTAATTTCAGATATACTGTAATCTATTTTTATGTCAGTATACAATATGTTGATAGTGGGTTGAAGGAAAAAATACTATTAGGATTACTTGTTCATACAATTTTCCTCAGTTAAATGAATTGATTTTCCTACTTATTTGATTTGTGTCTATGGAGTTCTCAGTGGTTTGTTCAAGACTCATCCAAATTCTAAAGAAAATGTGGCACATGGAATGACAGTAAAAGTAATGAAAAGCCAATAGAATTTTTTTCCAATGTAGTTCAGGATAGAGGATGTTAATTCACTTTGTCTTACTCGTCTAAAGATTTTTGTAGGTCATGTTTTGGGGATCACTTCACTGCTTTTATAAACTCAAGCACAGATGGTCTTCCATTACTAAGAGTCCCCAGGCTTTTCCCAAATGCCTGGCAGATCATAGCCAGTATCTTGGTTGTATCATATAGGGTGTGTACAAAAGTACACATCAACCGATTGAAGTCCCACTTGTTGAGTTTCAAACAGCTTACCCTGTACTTAAGTGTGAAGGCCTGTTTGCATGCTCTGCAGACAGCCCGCAATGCTAAAAGAACCAACTAGAAGGACCCAGAGCCTGCATCACAGTGTGTTTTACAGGCTCGTCTGTCTGCTGCCTTCTTCTTTCATATGGCTTTAGGAGCAAGAGCTATCATGAGTTTTAATTACACATTCCCCAACCAGACCGATGCCCTACTGGAAAGCAAATGCAACTCCAGGATGTTGCCCTCAAACTTTTATCTGTGGCAGGATGCTATTATGCGCTTCATGTTTTGGTCAGGACTTCCACAGTTGCAGCCAGGCAAGGTTTTTAGGTGCCACTTGTACACCAAGTGGCCACACCAGCCATGTTCAGTGTGTATCCTTTTAAGGGTTGTCCACATGCTGCATGGAAGGTCGAAGCCTGCATTGTTGAGTCTGTCTGCCTAAACACAGGGTATCAGTCAGGGCCAACTGGCTAGTGCTCAAGGGACCCTGGCCTCCATGTTTAGTCTGGAGAAGAGAAGACTGAAAGGGGATTTAACAGCAGCCTTCAACTACTTGAAGGGGGGTTCCAAAGAAAATGGAGCTGGACTGTTCTCAGTGGTGGCAGATGATAGAACAAAAAGCAATGGTCTCAAGTTGCAGCAGGGGAAGTTTAGGTTGGATATCAGGCAAAACTTTCTCATGAGGAGGGTAGTAAAGAACCAGAACAAGTTACTCATAGAGGTTATGGACTTGCCATCCTTGGAGGTTTTTTAAGGACTGGCTAGACAAAGCCTTGGGATGATATAGGTGGGGATGGTCCTGCTTTGAGCTGGGGTTTGAACTAGATGACCTCCTGAGGTTCCAACTTTAATTTTCTATGATTCTATGAGCGAGGTCTGTGTCACAGAGCATCTGCTGGAGTGAAGGGGCCAAGGGTGTATGCAGGGCATGTGAGGATGCCAAAGGGCATTCCCTTGTCCCCAGTTGACTGTTGTGTGCAAGCATTCATTCAAACACTTGCACCCCAATTGACTGGTACTTCAACCATGTCCTATGTAGTAGAGATTTCCACTACATTGGACATTCTTTAAATAGTTGAAGTGCCATGAACACTGGCACACAAAGTATTTCAACTGGTAGAACTGTATTTCCACCAGTTGAAATGTAACATTTGTACACACCCTAGGGACAGACACTTCTGGCTTGACATTTCTGATTGACTGTTCCAGGCCACTTACTTCTGCCTTCATTCTCAGGTTCTTCCCTTTTCTTGGAAAATGAATATATTTCACAGAGACAGCCAAATACCAAAAATATCAACTAAAACAAGGATTAATATTTTAAAAAATGAAAACAAAGGTGAAAGGTCTAGAACATTTTTAGGATTTAGCCCTAGGTCTTTTGAGGGCAGGTGAAAGAAAAATAAAATGATCACAAAATCTGGGTGTTCACAGAATCGAGGTGCAGGGTTAGCACTGCATATCAGAGATGCAACACATGCATGAAACAAGGGGCATGGATAAAACAACACTTTTTTGGGTTAAAATTACTTTGGGAAAAGGTGCTAAAAGGTTCTCTTATGGCAGCACTGAAGGTCTTTCTATAGACCTCTGGGTCAGAGTTGGACATGGATGCAGATTTCTAATTCTGATAGAGAGAAATACTAATGGGAATTGTGCCATGATGAGGAAAATAAACTTCCTAAATATTAATCAAAGAACAAATGCTATAAATAGTGTTGGGGCCCAGATATTCCTGTATGAATAGGCATCAGATTTCTTTCCTGAGCATTCAGTAAACTAACAATAGAGAATGTTTACTAAAAAAAAAACAAACCCTTAAAATATTATCTAGGCCCTTATAGAAGAGCTGTTCATGGAAAGAACTATGGACTGAATGATCACAAGTTGATTCACTTCAAATTAAACTGAAGGCTAAAAAATATGAATGTAGGTAAGCACTTGTATTTCAAAAGGGTAAATTTTGACAAACGAATGGCTTCTAGTTAGTGAAGTCAATTGGATGGAGGCACTTAAAGGCTTGAAGTTAAAGAGATGAGGAATTTCTTGAAGTACAAGGTGCAAACTCTCTGAAGCATATCCCAAGTAAGGGGAAAATGCTGGGAAGGACTCAGGACTTAATTACCTCAAAATAGACAGTGATAAGGAATGGGGAATGAGTTAGACATCATACAGAAAATTAAGATATAGCGAAAGGTTCTTTGGCCATATAAATAAAGAATGGAGAAAGAATTTGGGCTGCTCTGCAGTGAGGACTAGGTAGACATTATATATAATCTAAGTCTTTCCCCTAACAAAATAAGAACTTGTTCTCACTTTTCAAGAAGAACAGAGGGATAAAATCATGATGGGGTAACTACAGATCCCTCATTCTTACAGCACAAAGCCTTGTATACAAAGTTTTGAGAACAGATTTTAAATACTCAAACGCATCAGGCTAAATGAAAAATGTCCCAGTACAAATCACATGGTGAAGCTGCATGAGTCATGCATCCTGGAAGTCCCAGTAGGCCACTATGAAATGAGGTAGGCTGTCTGAGTTTTTGTGTGAGGTTTTAGGCTAAAGGTTTCTAGCCCTTTTCAGGGAAGTTGAAACACTTCTAAAACCTCATTTCTCTCTATAGAGAGCCAGTCATTCTTATCAGTTTGCTATCGGGTAAAACTGAATCAACATTAAAATATTCAAAGGACTTATTGACTGAAGTGACATCTTAGCTGAAAACTGTCTCTCACTACCTTGGGCTTTGACAGGGGTTATGTCTTTGATCCAGAATTTTTTAAACCATAGAAGGTTAGTGAAAAGCTGTCTATAAAGCATTTTTGAGAGGCCTAGGTTCCATGCATTTTTTACATTGATACAGCTGGGAGATCAGCTTGTGCTGGAATTAATAATGGGAAGCTGCACAGCAAGTTCCTATCATAATTGCACTTTATAGGAAGCGGTGTCTGGACATGAACTCTGGACATTATGTGAATAATTTGGAAAGTTCTGGACACAGCAGGGGTAGATTTAGTGGCTCTTGAGTGAGCATGGGCGAGCGCTTAGGTTCTTACTTGTCGAGAACAAGCTGCTTTAAACAAAGCAACACATTAGCTGGCCAGTCAGCAACACAAATGCAAAGGTTGTGTGAATGCCTTTGTTTTGTAGTGTAAGGTAAAGTTATAACACTTCCAGTATTATCTACGTACATAATTATGTTTAGTAGACTATGGAACAGACCTGTTGCTGAAGCAATCCATCCAGTTTAAGAAATGCTAGATGCATGCATCCCTATCACTGATATTCAGAGCTGCAGCGATACCAGGGAAACTTGCCTACCTGAAAAGTTCTTATAGCTTGTGTTACAGTCATCTCATCTGGTTAAACACCTGTCTTTTTAATTTTTAAGTCAGTTAGATAGAGTCATGAGTGTGTCAAAAAAGCTCATGAAAACAGCTGCATAGACCAAGAAAGACAAGCTTCTTTAGGTAGATGGGATATCTTTTATTAGACTAACTAAATAGTTGGAAAAATTGTTTTTTGCAAGCTTTTGGGCACAGACACCCTGCTTCAGGCATATTGAGAGTCTGCTGGTGAATTGTGAGCCTTCCTGGGTAGAATAGAAGCTAAAATGCAAAATTTTTCCTACTGTTATTTGGTCTAACAAAAGATATCACATTTACTCAAAGAACCTTGTCTGCCTATGTCCTTAAACCAACAGGGCTACAACAAACAACCCTAAATGCATAGACTAACATACTTTAGTCCTTTGGTATCACTTAATTCTGCTTTATGATGCCGACACAATAATGATGACTTTGCATGGACTGCCATATGGGTAATAAGATCTGTCTCAGTCAGCTTCCTTGAGGCTAAAGCCCACCCAATATCTAAGGAAGGAGACCAAACAAACCTTCCTAACCACGCTCAGCACACATGAGATTACACCTCACAAATTTATCCCAGCCAGTGATCTAGCCTGATATCGCAAAATATCAGCAGAATCAAACGTACTTATGAAATAGTTCTCTCTACTACCTATTTTCAATACCCCTCTTACAGTTTCAATACCCAGCAGCTCTACAGTTTGTAAGGCAGAGGCTGTAGAGTAATAAAGTCTTTGATCTGAAAATAACCTCTTACAAAATAGGAACAAAGAAAAAATACAGGAGGGTGTACTGCTTGGGGAAAAGAGTTAAGGTCATTTAGCTACGTTAACTGTATTTTCATGCTTTATTGTGTCTCCATTTCTAAAAAACTGACTCAGAATTTCCCCCGTCTTTTTAAACTGATGTGTCTTACTCACTAGTTACTGATTCAACCTTAACTGAACCATAATGATATTTTCTTTTAGTCCTGGGAATATATTCTGTTAATCTTTAGGAACAAAAATGGAAATCGAAGGTAAAATGATCAAAGCTGTGCTCAACATCACTTTTTATGCTGGTTTAATTATAAATGTCTCAGGGTTTTTAAGATATCCAAACTGCTGCCTGTCTTCATCCCTGCCTTAGAATACCTCCAAAGTCTGAGGGAAAGTTCAGATCTGCAGATTTTATTTGTACTCTTCTTGGCTATTTCAGAGTCCTTCTGAGCTTAATGTATCTGGGGAAAACAACATGCCTCTAAAGGCAAACAACAAGCATTGTAACTGCAGTATCTTCTGTTACTTTATGTTTGTAGCTCATTAATGTTGAGATGCATTAAGTAACATCCACTAAGATCTTATGTGTTCTCCCATACAGCTAATGCAATTACAATTTAAGGGAAGAATGATTTCACACAGGTGAAATACAAGCCTATTATGTCATGTCCACCTAAATTAATCTATGGTTATTTACAAATACATTTTACTATTGCATTTACTAGTTTTCAATGAGTATGCAAATCTTGCAGTAGGAAAATTTATTTAAAAAATAAAAAAGCTAACCATTGGTAAACTGGCATAGCGTATTGATAATAATAGACGCAAATCATAGGAAACAGCTGCAGGTATGCACTAAGTTAAGCAATAGAGGGAGTAGCTGGAAAAAAAAATTACACATCTTTTTTGTGGCAAGGTTGGCAAGGGGATGGAGAATGCATGCTACTGACCCTTGGAATGGAAGATGTTCATGAGGTAATGTAAAATCTGTTCTGAGGGTGGTTTTGCACATACATCAAGAGGGAATTTAATTTAGATGTTCAATATAAGTGTTGAGCTTTGAGAAGCTCTTTGGATCACAACAGCAGCAATTAACAAATATACTGTTGGCAGTCAAATTCATCCCACAGGGCATGAGTTCAGAAAAAAAAAGCACAAATCTCCCAGCTGTTTTGCATTTAATTTTTAGTGACCTAATTTTTTTAAAATGCTTTAATTTGTAGCAGGATTTTGTCTCACCTAGGAAATAGTCCATACCTAGTTTAGAAAGTGTAGATCTGCAAAAATCTGTAAATTGCAACATTTCCATATGTCTGATGCTGCACTTTTGACAGGTCTCAATAGATATCTTCTCCTAGGTCACATTAAGATCAAAGATTACATATTGAGTTTAACTAGTTTGCAAATGCTTCCATCTACATTAACTACTGGGACTCTTTATGGTCTAAATACTACAAAGAGAATATAACATTTTGCTGACATACCCAGCATAGTGAACATACAGCAACTTTTTTAAAGAACTGGGATATTTTCAGTTAAAGTGCTCTGGATATATTAAGTGCCATTGAAAATGAGGTAACCAATTATTGATTCCAAGTTGCCTAACTGTGCACTCTTAACTAACAAATTATGGTTATGTGTGTCACTTCAAATGAAGACTCAAATGCATACTCATCCACCATAACAAAATCTTGTCTGCTGGTTTTTTCCTTGATGCTCATTACAGAAAAGCAATTTTGTATCTTAGACCCGATTAAAATATTTAAAATTTACTTGAAACATTTTTTTTTTCATTTTTCTAGTTTCTTTGCAAAACTTGACAATTTGGTAAACAAAGTGTGTATGCTTTTTGACACCTTCAGTTTGGAAATTTTTGTTTCATGTCTACTGTCTGTCTGCCCAACATTCCCATAGTTATGGGAATGGATCCGTTACCTCCCTAGTACAAAGCTATTTCTTCACTGTGTATATAACCCTCACTAATGCTAATAGGCATTTGGTCTTTTTGAAGGGATGTCATACCCTGTCTCTAGGTTTTACACTATATAACCCACCCATGCCGAGTCTAATGCATGTTTATAA
Source organism: Alligator mississippiensis (assembly GCF_030867095.1). Taxonomy (NCBI): domain Eukaryota; kingdom Metazoa; phylum Chordata; order Crocodylia; family Alligatoridae; genus Alligator; species Alligator mississippiensis. The sequence continues at coordinate 65,675,549 of NC_081833.1, read as the reverse complement.
GGCCCTTGGAATAGCACCATTTCTCCAACATTGAATCTGGCAATGATAAAAAAGGGTATAAAACACTGATTAGAGCCAATACCTGGTGCTAAGGTGCCACATAGCTATAGCTATGCCAGCATTTCATACTGACCTCCTACACAAATATACATGCACACATTGCTTCTTTAGAGCACTGTCAGCCAATTGTACTGAGCTGTGCCAAACCATGTGGTGATTTTTTTTTTTTTTTTGTGACAAGGGAAAAGATATTGAGGACAAAGAGCCAAAATTAGTTTAAAAAAAATATCACAAGCTGGACCCTGTTATAGGCCTCTGGTTGAAGGGGACTACAAGGTCAGACCTTTACTAAGGGAAAAGAGAACAGATGGTAGGAACAATGCACTTGATACCTCTGAGTAAATGACTGCCCAGATATTGTTGGGAGTAAAATGCACAGAATTTAAGGGATATGATCATTTTAATTTGTGGGAAATAATTCTTTCACAAAATCGAGCACAGAGGGATCATGGAGTTGCTGCTTGACAGCAGCAGAAGACATGAAGTAGATGTGGTATATAGACAGTGACACAGCTTAGGGGGCAGCTCAACTTCTTAATGCCCAGCACCTTCCTCTGTCCTCTGTCCAAGGGGGAAAACAAATACAGGGGCTAGGAAGTAAAGCAGAGACCAGAGCTTGGGAAGGATAAGGCAGGAGGTCTGTGTCCACATGACTACAGAAACAAAGTAGGGAGAGAAGATGACACGCTAATAAAATAAAATACGTTGCTTAGTCAAGACATGTTGGTTCTGTTGTAATGGATGCCTGAGTCGAGAACCCACAGCTTGTTTTGTTCAGTAGGGCATCTCAGGTACTTGAATACAAGTCTTCTACATTCAAAGCCAGTAATTTAACTATCAAGCTATAGAGTAGAGAAGTAGTCTTTCTTTTTAAAGTTTTATTTCTTTATTTTTTTTGCAGAAATGCTTTCCAAACTTAAAAGCTGAGGCTTCAAGCTGAAAAGACATCCATCACATTTCTATTTTCTGGCATTCAGCGGTACTGTGCTTGTTATGACATGGAACAAAACTAATGCCAAATGCTCATACATTGCTGCAAAACCAAATTTTTTGTCTTTTACACAGCCCTGCTGGGAAAGACAGAAAGCCAGTAAATAGAGATCAGTAAATAGGGAAAGGTAAATAATTAGTGCTTCTTATGTTAACATTAATGGCATTTACATGGGTCCCTGTGCTGGAAAACACTGGAGTTTTACAAGGAACATGGACACATATACAAGTTATTGTGTAATAAAGGGGAATGGAAATGTACCACTTACAAGCTGCTCAGTAGTAACTGCTTGCACACATAGTCCTACTCTTTGATATCTGCCCTCCAACACCATTTTTTTTTAGAGAAAGCCTTAAGGGATGGAGGCTAAGATACAAGCAACAGTCTCTTTTAAAAGAGTGACTAATATTCTGCCTGAATAAGTAGTTCGATCTACTTTGGAATGAATAAGGATTGCTCTTTGTTAGGGTTCAGGGTGTGCAAAGATAAACAGAACCTGTTGAAAATAGGTTAACGTATCATTTGAATAAATTATAATCTTATTGTAAATGCCAAGTTCGTATATACTTACGTACCTGTGCATCTTTCTTCCCCTTACCACTCTACACAGAAGACTGCCTGGGAAACACATTGTAGCCTAGTGATGTCAACAGAATATTGTTTTGAACCTAAAAGAATCAATGTTTATGAAGCTTTAAGATTTTTTTTCCTATAAGCCCATGCATTTTGCCCAGTTTGCCAAAATTATGATGATTGCCCAGTCACTTTTCCTTTAACTTTTACTTTCAGAAGTTAACAACCCTAATTATTGTTCTCTCTTCCCATCTCCAGCTTGTCTGCACCAGTTCATGAAACAAATAACTGAGCTGTTGTTGGGTACTTAATGTATATTTCTTGCATCCCACCCATTGCTGCAGCAAATAGCAACTGCTGCTCCATTGTAGCTTTGACCTTTTGGCTTTTGAAATGTAGGCCAGGTCAGACTGTGCCTCTGGCACAAACATTACTTGGCCAACTCCCTTCAAAAAGGTAGTGACAAGGCAAAACATAACTCATATGGTCCTTAAAGAAGCTGGGAAAATATATGCTATCTTGGGTAACTGGCATGCCTTCTCTCAATGTTTTAAGATGGTAAGAATAAAGAAATACTGCTGGATGGTGAATTATCAAGTGCAACACTATTGGAAAGTCTCTTTTACTTGCAGTGCCATTGTTGTATGTGTTATTGGATTTGGATCTGTGTACACTGATATTAATGCTATAACTATAATTTACTGCTTTTTGTGGGGCAGGGGCTTTGACAAAGTTAAGGATTTTCTTTTCCTATCCTTTGGATTTTCCCTGCCCTTCATGAACATTTTTCTCTTAGTGGGTAGAAAACTTACAGTCACAGCCCTCTGATGTAGCTCCAGTTTTGTCTGATTTCCATTTTCAAAATGTCTTAGGAAATTTGTTCTGTTTAACCTCAATGTATGATGGGAAAGTTCTACAGTCCTTTAATTGCTCAATAGCTGTCTTCAATGACCTCGTTTTTACATTTTCCCAGTAGCTTTTTCCTAAATTCAAATAATCTGTCTTCATTTGATTTCTGTTGGCAATGCTCCCATTCATAGAGGATCTCCCAGTTATTGCCTTATTACCAAGTTTCCTGGATATCGCCCACGTTCATAGCACCTATGTTTCTCATTACCAGTAAAACACAGAATACAAATTCCAGTATGGGCCTGATCCAGTTGAAAAATCTGGAAAGACTCCTGTTGGCTAACTGGATTGCAGACCAAATATAGATTATGAACCATGTGAGATTTTCCAAGCAGCTCTGCTTATTGTGCACTTATGATATTGGAGGTCAGTGTCCAGTCAAGGTTTCAGAAGCCTTGCTACCATCTAATAAAAATTGTAATACAAATGTACACTTTACATTTCCTTAGTCAGACTTCATATCTGCAGTGAGGAGCTTTACAAGTGTTTTTATATGGAGCAAAACTAATGATCAAACATAATATTACCGGTTACTGTAAAACAAACTTCCATGTGCAGACTTGGTGGAATAAGCTTCTAAGTCACCCATTAACTTTGGGAAGCTCTAAACGAATCCAAGTGCTGTGAACATTGATTACTTCTGTTAAACAATGAATTCACACAAATCTCTGAATCCTATCATTTAAAAGGTCTCAATTCACATCAGTCAAGGTGCTGGCTCTTAAATTTTCCATACTTTATTTTTCTCTTTCATGTTTTGTAGCTGTTTGTGTACAAACACCTTGGCAGTGTTTGTTCAATAGAACTACAAAGATGTTACTAACTTTTCAGAGATTATTAATTGAGATGTTGTCATCTAAAATCTTTCACCTCTTGCAGATGCCAGCAGCAAAGATGCCCACCAAACACTCAATAGCTGAATATTGCAAGTTCTTCCCTTTAAGAGTCTGTGCATCTTAAAGGACTGTACTGGTGAGGGAATTTTCCTCACTGTATTTTTCATAAGGGCTGCTAGATTTTGTTTAATGTCTCTAATCGGGTCATTTTCCTTTGAGAATTTTTCATCCCGAGGGATTAACTCATCAGAATGGAAAAAAGCTTTTCTTTCCCAAGAGAAATGGTCACCAAGCGCTACCTCCTTGCGTGTATTTGAAATGCCACAAGGAAAATTAATGTAGCAGGTGTTTCTAGTTGAAATACTCTGTAGGTGCTCTTGGTACCTGCTTGGGATGAAAACTGCCTTGAGTCGTGGAAGACAACTAATGCAAACACTACCACATATAGTGGCATATCTCTAAAAATATCTCCTCCCCTTAATTCTCTTCCATGGTAGTTTTACATCAGTCTAAGACCGCTGATTTTTAGTCCTAACTTAAACTAGTCAGGAAGAATTGGCCAATTGTGACAAAATCAGATGCAAAATAAATGGCTGTGAAATATATGCATCAAATAAATGGAGCTTGAAAAAGCAGACTGTAACATAAAATGCACCCTAACCACATCCTTACTGCATGAATTGTGTAGCTAGTGACCAGAGATTGAGGGGTGTGTTGGAATAGGATTAAAAAGCAGGATGTTGGGTGAACTTTTTAGTTAAAGTTCAAAGCCTGGATTCAAACTGTAGAGACATGAGAGTATTAACGCCTCCATAGACTAAAGGGTTCAGCTATATTTTGGCAAGTACAGTAAGTGAGTGGCTACAGTCTCTCATGCCTCTTGCTGAAGGGAAGTGAATCACATAAATACTTCTCAGTGGACAAAGGAGTGTCCTATGGTTGGGTCATTAGACCCACCATCTAACAGTGAAATGTGTGATGTTAAAATTGCACTTATTTGAAGCCAGAATAACCAAAGTTTCTTTGCCATCTGAGTTACAACATAGGATGCTAAAACATAAAATAGGTCCCAAACACAGAAACAACTTTCTGCAAAACAAAACCAAAAAAGCCAAGGACTTCCATCAGTTCTGTCACACCCAAGGGTTTTTTTTTTTTAAAAGCTTTATTTATTTATTTATTTTAGTCTTTGGTTTTGACCACTTTAATTTTCAAACCTTTTCCCAAAATCCTTACCTCCCTCCATCCCAGCCCCAATATACTGCCAAGGAAACGGTGCAGACATTCTCACTTTGGTTGACAAAACATTCATTTTTCTTTAAAGTAACATGTAAAATCATTTCTTAGAATTGTAGCTAGTCGAATATTACGTAGAATATCAGGTTTCAAAGGTGATTGGTTAGCATGTGTCCTTTGTGAAAATTAATATCACAACAGAGCACTAGGAAAGAGTAGCAACCTGAGGCAGCTACACACAGGATGAGAAGCCATGTATCTCTTTTCAATTTAAAAATAGAGACTTATGAATTGTTCAAAAAAAAAAAAAAAAGAAAAACCAGTGATTTCCACTTATGTTCTAAAGGATACAGGTAAAGTGCATAAAAGAATCCATTTGCACTAGGAGAAATTAAGTTAATCACTAACTTGAAATGCATAATTGTGCTTAGGATTTCTTTTCTCAAACATGTGCCTGACTTAATACTAAAATGCTGACTGCAGTTGTTTTGTTTTGTTTAGTTTTTAACTTGGATCCTGGACACAGATCTGAATAAAAATCTTATATGGGATACTTTGCATCTAGAAACAGTGCTTACAGGTTATAGTGACAAATGGAAAGATGGTCAGGATGTAGTCTATATTTTTAGAAGAATGAACATGATAAAAGGTTACGTATTTCATTATATTTTTTCCCCTGAAAAATGTAATTTGTTACAAGTTATATTGTCTGTAAAAGAATCCCTACTGCAGCTCTAATATGCTTTTTTAGTATCAAAAACATAAAAGCACATCAGAACACATCATGTGCAAACCATGGCATTAAACAGATTAGAAAACTAAATGTCATACTGTAACATGACCGTTTTTTTTGCAGTTAATTTACAAGAAAGGCAGAGGAGCTCTGCAGGAAGCACTTTCTCCACATATGCACCCTGCAGCTAAAATACCTCATATACCTTATTGTTCCTTCAGGAAAAAGGGGAAAAAAAGCAAAAAAAAAAAAAAAAGCAAAAAAAAAAAAAAAACTTGACTGAAGTGATAAATTTAAAGCTTATGTGGGTTTTAAGACAGGCACCCTGGCTAAATTAATTCTATATGAAATTGTGTATTGCAAGCAAATAAAAAAAAAAACCCACAGAAGTCTTTAGGTATAAAATACTTTCATAATCTACTATTCTAATGTTGGCACTGCAATGTTATTGACTAGTTGTGATTGTATGAATGCTTCAATTATCAGTAAACTTTTTATTGAATTCCTGTTTAATTGTGTTGTCTCTTTGTACTCGTTGTATGACTTGGTTGCTGGTAATATCCTTGAGAATAGATTGCTCTAAAGATTGCTGCAGTCCCAAAGGAGCTAGTTTATTTTACTCACTTAAAAACACACTGGGATTTTGAATTTTCTTGCCACCAGGTCTGGAGGAGTTAAATGGAACATCCTATATCCTCAAGAGGCCTTAAAGTAAAGGCCATCAGTCTTCTTAATTAGGGCTTTTCATATGCGCTCTGACTGAAATCACCTTAGTTGCCTTTTCAAGCTCTCACCTGATTCTAATTAGGCCCCTTGGAACATTAACCTGGCTTTTTTTCCTCATGATTCATCTCATTATGAAAAAGGTGAGTGAGTTACTAATTTACACAACTGGTTTATAATGGCTTTCTACTGGAGCCAGGGAAACCTTTGACAGTGACTTTAATAAATGCCGGATCAGGTCCTAAGAAATTAAGCAACCAGCTTATCTAAGCAATTCCCTAGTGAAAGGGAATAGGATTCCCATGTGCAAAGTCGTTGCAGAATCACATTTCCCATTGCCTTTTTCCTTTAGACAATTAACCATGTCAACAATAGAGATGATGCTTCTTTCTTAGGCTAATGCTATAGTCAAGCAGTTATCAATACAACGTACTGTAATTCTACTTCATTTCATTTAGAGTTTGAGGGGAGATCTATGGGTTGCTATTCTCATTATTGGTACTTGGACTGTATTCTACCATGACCTGCAAGTATATTGTTTCTTTAGTCTCATACGATGGTGAAAGGAGCAATACACAGCTGAATCATCCCCTTGTTCCCCTCAGAAAGCTTCTGTTGCAACAGGAAAGGGAACATTTTTCTTGACTCCACTTATAGATTTCATAGGCATTAGGGGCTGGCAGGGATCTCACAAGGTCATCGAGTCCAGCCCCCCTGCCATAGGCAGAAAGTCTGCTGGGGTCAAATGATCCCAACAAGATATGCATCTAAACGCCTTTTGAATGAGTCCAGAGTAGGTTCTCTTCATGGCCCATGCTAGCTGGGAGGTAGAGCCCATGGGAGTGAATCACTGTGCATGTTCCCTTACAACTTTTCCTGAGCCAGGTTATTTCATGCTCAGCCCCAGTTTTGTACCCCAAACCTTGGACACTTCATGCTGAACATCAGGGCTGAGATGGATTCACTCTTCCTGTTTTTGCATGACTGATCTGGCTGGGGATAAACTAGGTTTTAGTATATATTCTTACTGCTTTGGTTCCACAAAAGTCTACACTTCCCCCAGAGACTTCTGGAATAATAACCATTCAGCCTGCTACAGATTTGTAAATACAGTACCTATGACCACATGTGGTGAAATAGGAATTTAAATCAGTAGGGGGCAGGGAGGAGTAATTTTTATATCTTTTTTAGTCTTTTTTTTGTTTTTGTTTTTTTAAGGAAGCTCTCGCTTTTAAGACAGGTCTAACTACAGAGTTCCAATGATTTTATAACTCTGCAAATAACTGACTTTAGTTTGGTGGCTCGATCAAAAATAAAATTGAGTCAGAACAAGTTAAATCAGCTAGTCAATTTTAAAATCAACTGCAGCCACTTTAAAAAAAAATAGTTTCTAGATATGATTGTAGACAAAGCCCTGAATGAATTTGGCTTCTAGCTTATACTGCTTTGGGGGGGGGGGGGAGAGGGGGGAGGAACAAACAATACCCCCCCCTCCACAACCTAGATCAGCTTCCTTGTAACAGAGGCTTCTAATAAGGACAATTTAACACTTGCACACCCACAGCAAAAGGCATCCAAGCAGTAGGTGGATAAGTGTGACTTGAGCCCCAGGTGGTACCAAAGGAAGGGGCCACCAGAATGAAACAAGAGGCATCTCACCCTCCAGTCTCCCATTGTGCTTCCTCCAACACTTTCCAGCTTCATCCCCATCAAGCAACAGTGGTGGCACAGGAGTGTTTGTCCATGAACAAAAGGCATGTTGGGAAATTAAGTTGCATAGGGCAGCAGCAGTGTTTGCTGCTGGACAGAGATATCACCCCATTTTTTTCCCCACCAAAATGAGTTTTTTTTCCATGTATTTGACATGGGTTGAGGTGACATCCCTTGAGTAGCATCAGACTTCAGCACTGCTTGCTGCCAGATCCAGAAGGTACAAGGAAAAGGGGAATGTAACACTGCTCCAGGTGCTGCCCTGGCCAATTACTTCTCTGTTTGATGGGATGTCTTTGTAAGAGTGCTGAAAAAGTTGCCAAGCTCCCTTCAACTTAATTGACTTTTGACCTGACTTCATGTCTGGCTTTGTTACTATTCTTCAGGCATTAGATGGCCTTCCATTTAGTCAGAAGAGTCACCATCCCTCCCTTTGTTGGGCAGGTAGATGTCAGGCTGAATGCTGCCATGTTTCTACAAATGTTCCAAGGCAGATGTCATTCATGGGGAAGAAGTTACACTGTGGAAAATTTTGTGGATCTCCAAGGTCCTAGAGTGATGCATTGGTAACAGGTTGTGACAATAGCTGTAGACACAGTACGTGCTCTGGCTGAACACATTTCAGCTTCCACTCCTCAAAAGCAGACTGGTAATTTTCTGGATCTGTGCAGTGTTTCTTCTTTCTGACACACTGTTTTCTGACTAGTATTTTTCCACCCCCATCTCCTATGGGTTATCATGCTTATTTTAGGTTCTTTTTCACTTGTATTCTTTTTACAATGCAAAGCACAGGGCATACTTAAAGTGTCTTATATGACATAAATGAATATGACTTTATATTACACTATTGCATTTCTTGTGATAGTTAACTATTTTCTTCCTAAGGAAAAGAAGCTTTCAGCTGCATAATAGGTGCTAGTCATGAAATGCTAGAACTACCCAGAAAAAAAAAAATCTTCCATTATCAGACAAAAAAAAAAAAATCAGGAAAGTGGTGATGATGGTTCTCAAAAATACGTTTTTGTTTTTTTTTCTTATTTATAATATATCATATCCCATTCTGAACAGCTTAATATGGCATGATCAATTCCAGTTACAAACCTGGGAATCACAAACTGGCAACTATGCATATTTTTGTGGTGGCTTGGGCAATAAATTTAATTAAAAGAAGAAATTGCTTTGAGTCAAAATCTGCCCTGTGATACAGGACTGAAATCCAACAGTGTTTTGAGGATAGAGTATAGAGTACCATGGGGTATATTCTGCTCTTGCCAATACCAGTCTGTAGGCAAGACCAGAGTATACACCATGATATTTCATGTTCAGATGTCAAAATAAACTAGCTATCTGTTGTTGTTTTTTTAAATTAAGGTGTTAGATTGCTGCAGTTTATCCTGCTTACTATGGGATAGAGAAAAACAAAATAAAACGTGTTCAGCTGAACAATAGTAAGTTCCACCATACCCCTTTTAAAATCTACCTAATTGTTTCATTGGTCCATACCCCTCCTATAGCTATCTATAAAACAAACCATTCTACCAATTTTATTTGATGGGGAACTACCCAGGAGGAAGGAATGATGGACTGGAACATTCATGTGCCTGACATCACAACCAAAGGATTCATACAAAGCCATATGCCCATGCTGGTTCTAATACTATTAAAATGATTTCTGGATTATTCATATATCAAACGCCTAGGGGTTCATGAAAAAGGTCTGCTGGTCAATGTGTGCAGGAAACTGCTGCTTACAAGTTGCAAGTACTCCCTATTTGTTCATGAATAGACACAAAACATGCATTATTAGGATAAATTTAACTTCTAAGATATTTTACTATTTGGAAAAAAAGCCTTCTAGGAATGTTTCTTTAGACCAGTGATTCTCAACCTGTTAGACTCAAGGCACCCTTTCTTAGACTCCAGGAACCCCTTGGAAAATACTAGCTCTTAGGTTTCGCTTTTTTTTTTTTTTTTTTTTTAACTACAGAAAAAATAGTAGAGCAAGTCTTTTCTTGCAAGGAACTCAGAAAGACCACACAAGGTCAGCATGTTTTTAACATTATAACTTCCTGCATGAAATCTCTCAGTTTAACTTAAGCATCACACTTGCACACCTGACAATGCTAACATTGTACAGAACATTGCCACACTTTGAAAGGATCACAATCTGGTTGAGAACCACTGCTTTAGACTGTAGCACTGGATTGGTAATGCAATTAGGTTAAAAAATAAAATTAAAATATCAGAAATTCTTGCCCTTCATGTATTAGGCAAAATAACAGCAACAGCAACAATTACTACTAGTCAGGAATATTATGAAGTATTGCTCACTGGAGACATTAACTTCATTGAACAATATAAGCATAATGCTGAAAACAATATTCAAGCACTACTCCAATGCTAGCAGGAACAGAACAAAGCATTGAGTTTTTGTAGGGATAATAAGATTAGTGGGTATATTATTCTTGGGTTTTTCTACTTTTTAAGCTTTAAAGCCTCAAAGCTTAGATTTCTATGAAGCCTAGGGCTAGATCCATACTGTAATCAGAGGTTTCAGTCTAGGGGAATTTGGAGTATGTCTCCTTTCAAATTTTGGAGGGATTTAAGCATCAAATTCATAATTCCTAATTAGAGGCGCCAAAGTCCTCTAAATATTCTGTGAATTGAGGGCAGGCATATTTTTTGCCTCAGATTAGATTTATGGAGAGGAGTTGGGTTTATTTTTTTTTTCCTAAATAGGTTTGAAAGAAAGTCAGGAACAATTATACCTCTGAGGAACAGACATCCACCTTCAGCTTCCTCTGTGCAAACTGAAGATTATTTTCTACCTACAGGGACATTTACCATCTTTAATTTTCCCTCAGTCTGAAGAAGGGTGTGTCTGCCCAAAAGCTTGCAAAGAAAGATAATTATTTTTGCAATTTCTTAGTTGGTTTAATAAAAGGTATCATCTTAGAACCAAGAGTTCTAGAGTATTGCATTCCTATTATACCTCTGACACATTTAATGACCCAGAAGTGCAACAATATCAGACTATTTCTTGTCAGACCCTTCACCTTTGCCCCATGGTATCTAGAATGTCTCTATGGATATTGCAATGCTCAGAACAATCTTCCAGACAGACAGAGCTCATTCATCCACTAAAGACGGTTTGGTATCATTATACCTTATGTAAAAGCTGCAATATGCCAAACAGGGATGCCATACATAGCATGAAGGAAATCATGTTTCACTTGGCTCATGTGCCACCATGAACTTGAAACTTCAGTCCAGTGCTTGCTTCACTGTGACCTAGACTCAAGTTTGAGCTAATTTCTAGTATTGCAAAAAAACCCAAACACTGAAACACAAAGAAAACAAGTGCTGTAGTTTTAACCGAATTTTGAGTTTGAGAGATGCATGTAATTTAATCCTCAAAGTCAAAATAATTTAGGATATGCAAAATGTCTTGGCTCTAAAGTCAGGAAAATCAACTCCAGTGAACGAAATCTGGTATTCCATAAAACTCCATGGCTTATGAATTTAAGAAAGAAGGTTTAGATGGAACCAAATCGGGGAAAAAATGTAGAAAAAAACAGGGAAAAGAATGGAAAGATTATGTGACAATTAGCCATTTATAAGGACAATCCAACAAGAGAATTTACAGCAAAAGAATAAATGCAAATTGTTCCTCAAATAAAACCAGTCAGCTTATACTTCTCTCATTGTGTGTTTTGTTTGCTGTAGAGGTGAGAACTGCAAAGGAGTTTAAAGTGCAAAATTTTGGCTTGGCAGTTCCTAAAAGATGGGCGTGTACTTCCTGTTACGTTAATAAGTCTTTGTGTGAAAAAGGCAGACCCATATTAATGTTAAAAAGATGGTGCTGTAATTCATGAAATGCATTATTCCTCTTATTTTCATAAGGGGATATATTTGATAAACAGAATGTGCAACTCTAAACAAACTCCAAACGCAAAAGAATACAGCCAAGGGGGGAAAATCCTATTTCTAGTGGATAATATATACAGGTTGGTATGCAAAAAACAACAAGGGCAGCAACCTAATGAAAACTGAAACAAAACAATCACTTGCTAGAAGTATCCATTTCCTATTTATTTAACATGTATTGAACATGGCAGTCCCTCCCAGATGTGGTACACATTGTGTTCTGCGATAAAGAAGGGTTTTTTTTGAATGAAAAACTATGTAGGCATGTCTTTTTGCTGGTTCATATGCAAGTCAAGATTTGACTTAAAACATCTCTCAGGGGTGGTTTGCAGATGATACAGTTAAACCTGCCATGATGCAGAAGGAAGGTGGTCTTTTCCAATTAGATCTGTAAATAATCAAGAAGGATCCTAGTGGGGAAATGGAGAAGGCTGAAGAAGCACGGCTGGAGGGCCACGATTCACTAATGTTCACTAGTTCCTTAGCGATTTTTCTATGAATCTTCAAAGCTCGCAACTTGAAACCCAAAATAAAACAAGCATATGAATGACCTGAGGTTCCTTTCCTCACAAATCAATACAAATGAAAATCAGCAGGCTTCACACACTGCAACTTCCTAACCAAATGACTGTGATTTGTAATACCTCATTGTCTGGTATATCTTTATATAATGTAGGCATGATATAAAAACAAAAGGTTCTATTTGCAATTTAATTAAAGCAAATGGGCAGGGGGGAGGAAAAAATCTAATTAACTCACTACGGATCCAGCCTGACTGATTATCAGACAACAACATTAAATTGCCGTAGTGTAGCTAGTACCATATTTACTCAAATAGAAGATGACCCCGATTATAAGATGACCCCCTCCCCCCACCCTGCTATAATTAGATTCCATATATGGAAATGTGTACATTTGTTATACTTTTCCAGGTACAGAATTTAATTATTGGAGGTTTTTCCTTGAGTTTGTACCTCTCCCACTGTTACAGCAGGGCAAATAATTCGGGGGGGGGAGGGGGGGAGATGTCAGGTAGCACTTTTGTGCTTTCCCCCAACTTTTTTCCCCTGGAAGCCCATTCCTCCTCTCCTTGCTGTCAGAGCCTGCTCTTCCTGAGCAGGTGGAAGAAAGGAGCAAATTTGAAAACAATAACCCTGACATTAAACATGGCTGTAACAATTTGCATATAGTACCCGGGGGTTTAGGTTATAGCCGTGTTGTTCTAAGGACATAGGCAGACAAGGTTCCTTGGGTGAATTTGATATCTTGTATTAGACCAACCCAAATGGTTGGAGAATAGTTCTTAAGCAAGCTTTCGGGTTCTTGAAATTTGGTTGTGTGGTATTCAATGGCCACCATTTCACTGGAGGCAGGATTAGTCCTACATGAAAGTTATCACTATTGCCATTTAAAGAGAGAAGTTAGCAGATTTGGGCCCTCAGCATCTTTTCTTACCTGGAGAAACTGAAATAGAGAAACTTGTTTACATACATAGCAAGACTAGTCCAAATATCCAGATTTAAAACATGAGAAATTTTTCTATTGTAAAGGCACGTGGCACTGTCTGGGAAGGACTCATATCTGGTTGTAGATTGTGCATCATTAATACTAGTTAATGTTCATTCCACTAGGAGAAAAATGAGTCAAGAGAGACATAAGAATATAAGATTGGAAAAGATCACTTGGCTACAAAGTAAATCTTAAAGGAACATTTGAATTCGGCATTGCTTTCTGTAAAACTATCTACATTGCAGTTCCATTTCAGTATTTTTTCAGGAAGGCTAGGCATGTATCAAAGTAAAAGGAATGCAGGCCCTGAGGACAATAGGAGGAGGACCATAAGTCTGCAAAACTATATCATTTCACACAACTCATTTGCAGAGAACGGGAACCATATGATTCATGAGATGGAGGATTGTTTTATTCAAATCTGACTGGCTTTGTAAGGGATTTCAAAGAAAGTATCATTAGATAGCACTGAAACTGTACTTTAGAAGCTTAAACTTAATTTGAAAGCCTGAAATACCCCTGTCTGCCACATACACTGCTCATGTTCAAACATGGACAAAGAATAATTGGATTGTGGTTTCCCTACTAATTGAACAGGGGTTTTTTTTGCAGGTACAAAACTAATGAAGAGAAACGCCAACAGTTGTGGATTTGTTTATATACAAGCACAATGAGACAATAAAATCAGCCTAACTTGACCACAGATTGGTCCAAAGGTTGCTGCATTTTGCAGCATCTCTTGCATATTTACTTTCATCTCTTCGAGACTTGCTTCCTTTCCTTCCAGCCTGTGCTGTTCAGAAGTGAGTGACATTGTGACCTTATAATGCAGCAGTACTTCTGTACCTTGTGAATCAATTCCTACTAAGAGCATATGGGCTTGATCCTACAAACCTCAACTATCACTGGGTGTCCTACTGGTATAGATGGCTCGTGAACAGAGCTGAAGGTCTGATCAGTGGCTATGTGAAACTGCTTTGTGACACAAAATCCACTACCCTCTCATTTTTACTTGTCTACCAAAGGCCATTACTTTTACTGGGCAGACAGTTTGGGCCAAGAGTCTGAGTAATTACACTGACGGTGTCAAAATAGGAAGTTTCTTCTTCATTCTTTTCTATTTATCATTCTTCTGCTTCCACATGTTTTCCATAATAAGCAAATCCATGGAACCGCTCCAACTCAAGTCCCTCTGTGAACAAATTATTACCAGCAAAGTTGCAAAGAAACAGCAATGAGGCCACTGGTCACTTTTGTTTCCATTTTTCTCCTTACCCTTTTGCTCCAGCTGACAACTCTCTCTCCTGAGGCAGAGATACATCATTGCTTCTGAAGAAAGGCCAACAGAAGCACTAATGCAAAGGCTGCTTATAACTTAGAAGTCATCTGAGCAGATGTTCCTATGATAAACAAGATGTTAAACTGGCTTTTGCAGTACATTTTGTTTGAGTAATAGCTTCTTTCTTCTATGTAGCTTTACAAAATAGCTCAGGTGCTGAAGCTTTTTTCTTAAACAAAAAGCCCTCTCTTGTTAAGCTTTGTTCCATTTCTTCTTTCTCTTCCCTCTTTGTTGCCTATGCTTCTTTTGGTTTCCTGCCTGAACCACTCTGTGCCTGGAGTCTCAATATCCAATATATCTTTAAAGTTGTTGCAAGTTGCTTGAAAACCAAAAGAGAACACATGTCACGAGTTTTGCTTTGAGAAGCCATCCAAGCCTGCAGTGCTGCTGTACATACAACATGCTGCCCTACTTTGTTACCCACAGCTCCCCCATGTTTCTTTACATGCTGGGACCTGGCTCAACCTATGCAATTGTCTATGATACAGCTTTTTTTTCCCCTGATGATACATAGCTACTTATTAGATTAAAAGAATCTTAAAATGTTCAGTAATGTGCGGGGCTGGAATCTGGAATTTCAAAAGCTGAACCCTGCTCCAAAGCAGAGTGCAAGAGAGAAGGAGAAAAAGAGATGCTTGAAGTCATGTATCAAGGCCACAACATTTTTCATTTTGTCAAGCAGATGTTTCTTCATTTTGACACTGCCTTCAACTCAGCTTCCTTGCATTCTGGATCTGTGTCAGACTCAGCAGTCAGTGTTTGAGGAACTGAAGTACCAAGGTCTGGACATGAATTTTGAATAGTCTTTGAATATTCTTTTTCTTCTTACGCTTACCAGCCAAGGACTTGAGGCTTTAAAGCAGTACCGAACCGTTAGCAGAGAAGATGTAGACTGCCTCATCTAGTCCTGGTGGTTGACATACAGGATTTTTATCTCTCTAAAAGTATCTAGCAAGCACATGTGCTTTATCTTCCAAATGACTTGTAACCCAACAAAGAAAATTAATGGTGGAAAAGGAGTGGAGCCAAAGAAGGAAGAGCAAGGATGAAAGAGAGAATATAAAAGAAAAGGAGGGAGGATAAGGGGGGAAGATATCAGATAGCAGCAGTGGAAAAGACTGTATTTCTTCTTTCACAGTTCTGATCAAACCACACCATTCTCTTCTGCTCCTCTTCTACCTAATCTGCTTTTTCCCATGGTAGCAATTTAAGTGCCTCTCTTTTCGTTCCTATTTTTAGTTTTTAACCTCTCTTAACATTCTCTATTATATTTCTTAATTTTGGCTCTTCTCCCCCAGTTCTTTCTGCCACATGGTTTGTTCACTGATTATTTAAAAAAAATGAAACTTTTCCATCTTTCCACTCTTATCCTTTCTGTTCCATGCATAGTGCATGATCTTGGGTGTGTCCCTTTATGGCTGAATTCTGTCTAACACTCATGTACACTGGTAATGGTGAAGGAGCAAGGACTTTGCTCATGGCTGCAAGGGAAGAGGGGCTGCACTTTTTTTCTGTGAAAAAGAGAAATCTAAAAGCATAGTGAGTACCATTTAAAAAAGAAAAAGATACTTAATTTTCCTCAGTTGGTTAGGGACCCCATTATCTACATATGCGCATGGTTTTGCAGTGTTTAAATTCATTCATAAATAATACCTATAGGGTCTAGGCAGGATTAGAACTAGAAGCTTACTAAGCAGTGCAATTTCCAGTTACTACTTTCATGAGCTATCGTTCAAACTTCCTCTGTTGTCTGCAGGTTTATCCACACTCTTTGTATTTGTTTGAGCAAAAAGTTTTAATTTGGTTTTGTTTAACTTAACATTCAAGCCTAGTATAAGTCGGTCATTACAACCTCTGTTCTTCCAAATATTTGTTATGCATTTACTGCGGGTTCTCCAACACAAGCCTTCATCAGCCTATCTAGGTTTTAAACTGTATCTATTACCATCATGGTACCTTTGGGCTTATCGGTTCTGCAGTTTGCTAGGCTCCACTTCTTTCTCTCAGATGGGTCTTTTCTGAGGGGGGATTCATGTTACTTCTGGTTGTGCTATTCTCTAAAATAAGTGCGAGGAAGGGGTGGCAGCACTGCATAGCAACAGATGTAGCATAGGAGGATCTTGTTCAAGACAGAGGTCTGTGAAAGGTTAACAGTACCAATGAAGTCAATATAGAAGCTAGTGTTAAGTTAGGGGTTTGAGGATCCAGCCCTGAATCTAGGAAGTGATCTGTTGCCAACTTCTATGGTGACTGTGTTGGTGTTAGAGGGGATGAAACACAAAAGATAATATGGAAAGCTTTGTGTCAGACTTGCAAGCATAGCTGGTGGCATTATTTACTGTGCATTTCTCTCTCTCTCTTCTCCCTTGTTCAGGTTTTCTTTCCAAACTGAACCTGATCTCTGCAAATAGAATTGTACAGAGTCACTAAAGAGTTTGGACAGACAATTTTTACGTGTGGTTTTTTCGTGAATTTTTCATATCTACTCTGCCTTTGATTACCAAAGTAACATAACATTGATGACTAGAGGATGATAAATGACACAGAATAAACAATAAAAGATAGTGAACAATACAATGCCAATATTCATGCACAACAGATGCTGAGATAAAGCCCTAGCTCAAAAATTTGTAAGAAATACCCGAAGAAAACAAATAAGAGCCAATAAATAGACTGAGATGGAGATAGCTGTCTTAGGGCGCCTGCACATGTAGCAGGGGTTTAATTCCCAAGGTTTTATTCTATGCCTCCTAATTTGAAATAGTGGGTTTTTAATTGAGACCCACCATTCCAATTGTTCCATCACTTTACGAGGGGCCAGATCCTTGCTTTTCTTCGTTGGAGCCAGAGCCTGCCCATGGCCAGAGGACAAGCTGCCAGTGGACCCTGGTCCTTCCCTCCGTGGCGGTAGTGCCCCCTGGTGGGCTGCTAGCAGGCCAGGTGCTGCCCCAGAGCAGACACAGAATGTGGCCTGATCCAAGGCTGCCTGGGGAGCAGTGCCCGGCCTGCTTCCAGCACAGCTCAGAGGCAGCACCCAGCCTGATCCAACTGCTCCCTGAGCCCACCGGCTGGAAGTCCACTGGGCGCTGCTCCCCAGGCATGCTCAGAGAACTCTTGGATTGGGCTGCATGCTGCCTCTGAGATGGGGTAAAACCTGTCACACTAGAAGCCCACCTGGGTGGCCCCAGGGAGCACCATCACTACGGAGGGAAGCACCAGGGCTCCATACAATTCAGGGGCTGCTTGGCCTGCCATCAGCTCACCCTGCAACCCTGGGCAGGCTCTACCAAAAAACGATCAGGCCCCTTGCTGCTTCTGCCTTCAACAGGTGCCTACTGAAGGCAGAAGCAGGGAGGGGCCCAATCCTTTTTATTCCCTATGAAGCCTGCCCACCTCTCCTGCAGCGGGGGGCGAACTGACAGCTGCATCACTGCAATTTGCAATGTTGCAAACTAAACTACATCCAGATGTAGTTTAGTTTGCAATGATGCAAAGTCATTTAAAACCTTCAGAAGTCTTGCAGGTGTACAGTGTGATGCCATTAAGCCACACAAAGTGACATTTTCATTACGTGTACATGTTAATGGTGTCACGTGTACAAGTGCCCTTATTCACCAAAAGGGTGGATTAACTCTTTTCTTAAGTATTAAGCCAGCTGTATTCAAAAGCAACATAATGCCACATAGGTCTCTTCCATTCCAAGACTGTGGGCTCCTCAAAGCCTATTCTTCCAGGCTGCTCAGGTTTACATGTTTTAATCATACCAAACTATCAATGACTGTTTATTGTTTACTAGAATGAGGTGTCTGTTATTACAGTAGGGACCTGTATGATAAGAACTGCAAAAATACTTTATATATATTGAATTCCTGTCATAAAATGCTTGCAAGCTACACACACTATCTCTTTTAGAGAGATAAAGATATCATGATGAAGATATCATGATCTCTGTTTTACAGCTGTGGTGGTTGGAGGGGGGGTGGATATCCCTCTTAAAAATAATAAGTAATTTGCTACAATCACACAGGAAGTCTACAGCAGAACCTATATCTTCTCAATCCTAGTTCAGTCTCATCATAAAAATATCCTCTTAACTTTGCATTTTGCAAAGACTATATATCTAATCTTTGTAATACAGATTAAAATTATTATCCAGCGTCTCCACAACTTCAGAAGCCCTTTACTATACCATTTCTTAATAGAGACTCTCTCTTTGCAATTATATCTAGGAAAGTATACAAAATATATAGGTCATGTTACAGGGCTAGCTGCACACATACAATATATATATATATTAATCTTAGCTGTAGGAATAAAGTATAGTGAAAAAAGGCTGTAACAGATGGCTGACTAATACAAATGGAATGCAACACTACTGCTTTTGTTATTCAACCGAGGTTTCTTAGCGCTAGCTGAACTACCTTTCATAGAATTGCATTGTCTAGTGTAGACATACCAAGAAAGATCTATGCTAAGTGTTCAAGAAATGTTTTTTCTCTCCCAGTAAGACTTCTGGCATTTCAAAAATATGTTCCCATCTTGAGCTGGGCCAAAACCAAGACTTTGAAGGTTGTTTTGGTGTTGTCTTAAATAAAAAAGGAGACATGGCAAAATATATAAGTGACCAGTGTTCTCAGAAGGATATGGGAGACCAAGGTTCAAGTTTTTCCTTTAATGAATTTACAAATTAAAAGCTCTGACCGGATAATGCTTACCTCAGAGTAGCCAGTAGCTTGGTACTTTGGGTGCTAACCTGGGACTTAGGAGACTAAGTGGAACTTTAGGGACAGACAGAAGTGCAGCTCCCTGATCTAACCCATGCCGCTTCACAGAAAGCACCATGAGTTAGACTGACCCTCCCAAACCAAAAAACATTAGCCATTGGGTCAGGAGGGTGCGGGATCGAGCTCCAATATGGAGCTGATCTAGTGATGCAGGCTGCCTGTCTGCAGCCTCTTCCCCTAGCTCCACTCCACCCTCCCATCTCCAGTGCTCTCTCAGCATGGGAGGGGACAAGGCAGGGGAGGGAGGTCCATTCTGGGGTTGCCCAGCCATGACGGAGTGGGGAGGGGGGCCTGGATGAGAGCTCCTCACCACTTCTGTTTGGGCACAGCTGTAGAGTACTTTTAAAGGGCCGGTCTCATGACAAATGTAATTTCAGTCACCCTGACCTCTCAAATGTATGAGTCCAGGTCTTTGTGTTGAACGCCTTCTCTTCCGTCTTTGAAGGGCTTTTACATCCCAAGTCCTTGCTCTACTTTTCCAAAGCTTCAATTACTGTTTCCAAAGTAATGCAAGTTCAGAGTATAGGAGGAAAAACTTTTTACATAAACAGCTCTTACATTGTCTCTTGTGTGTTTGCTGAGCCACCCATCTTTCCTTTTTCCTGGGCGTGCTTCTAAATAATCCAGTTGAGTTACTCAATAAAATTAACTCAACCATATAGTCAATATAGAATATTGATAATTTATTATAGACATCACCACAACCACCACAGTAGCCACATTAGTACTGACAAATCAAAACTGGAGAACACAATGAAGCTAAAATGGCTAACCTTAAATTTGCCATCTGCTAGTTTACTTGGTTTTAGTAGCTGAACAGTTCTTTATAAACAACAATATTCATACAAACCATGCCAGTATATTAGTGAATAAAGCACACTATGAATAATGCCTTAGAACTACTTGCATCATCATTATAAGTTTATGAGAAATAGCTGAGAAAAGGCTTAATTTCTCATGAAAAAAAAAACTTAATTTCTGACAAAAAAAACTATTTAAACTATTAAGCTTTAAAAACCTGAGTTTGAAAATTAATGTTGAAGCAAAACATTTTAATTGTAGGAAGTTTGGTTTTAGGAAACTACATGTGCATAATACATTTGCCAGTTATTGTTTCTGCTGATACCGGCACGCAGAGACTTAATGATACAGCCAGGTGTCCTGAGCAAGTGCCACACACAGGGCCAGCAGCAGCTTCTGGTTTCCAGTGCACCGCCCATGAGACTTTCTTCTAGTTCCGTCTTCCCCTCCAAATGCAGCACCTATGCTGGCTGCCCAGTTGTCCCACCCTAGTTGTCCCATTGCTGACTTGTCATCATGTAACGCATTATACAGAACTACATAGTAGTAATGCTGGTACTAGTTCATTGTTATTTTTTTAAATCATGAAGGAGAACAGTTCTTTAAAGACGTAGTAAAGAGAGATGTTCCAAACAGTATTATTTTATGATGCGCATAATAGAGCTGCCTACTACAATCTAGTAATAAATGAAACATACAATCCTATAAAATAATATCTGAAAATTTCAAAATCTCAAAAACTTCTTAAAGAGAAACTTTCCAAGCCTGATTTCCCTACCTGCCCCCCACCTCCCAATCCATGTTATAGGATATTTTGAAGACACTAGCTTTTCTGTGAAATGGAAATTACAGGTTTCAAAAGGCTATGAACTAAACGAAAAGATGAAAACTGACAAAAGTTCTGTATCAGATCTACCTCCTATAAAATATGAGACTACGTAGAGAATGACATCTAAAATATAGGGTATGCTTATTTTTGCTAAAGAACAATCATTAGTGAAGATGACCAAATGGCTTATTTGCTTTCATGCAGAAGGACATAGGAAATGCAAGTTTTTAAAAGAGAAATATTTCTTAGGACAATGTGTTTACTGGACCAACTGCATAGCTAAGACAGATAAACTTTTGAATGCAAGCTTCTTCATCAGCTCAAAGTAATACAAGGTATCATTGCATAGGCTGTTTCTCTTTCAAGAGAAATATCATGTAATGTTGTCATGGAATCAATGGCACTTTTAAGGGGACTTTCCAAGAAGAAGCCTTATTTAATCTCCTTCCTTCAGGACCCCCGGGCATGAGGCAAGACTCTGCCTTGAGACGCTGGCTCCCCCAGTAATATGTAGCACTCTTGCCTCAGAAAGATCCTTCTTTTTGGTCAGCTCCAAGGAAGGGGGGTGTTTTCCTTTTTGCAGTGGAGGTTGGAGTACTGAGGTCCTGAACAACACAGAAGACTGCTCAGCTTGAGATAGTCTTTATTGTGCTGCTGCCTCTCTGTTCTTCCTCAAACTCTGCTCTGTCATCCTTGGGACTATATCTCTACTCATTTTATCTATCCTCTGTCCTCCCTGGGACTATTTTCTTTTCTCTAGATTTCCTAGGATTATCCTCTCTCTCCCACAGATCTCTCGGAGCCTCACTCTTTCTCCCAATTAACCTTTTTCATCACAAATATCCCGGAGTAATTCATGCTGTCTAGCAGTTAATACTCTAGTAGTGGTTTTAAAAAAGCCTCTGTGTGAACAGAGAAATAAAATAGTAATCAAGAGATAGAAAGATGTGTAGGCAAGATACAACACACAGGAGAATTAAAAGCAATAGAGAATCTAAGAGTTTGAAAAAAAGTATTAATGTAAACCTAGTGAATAAAATGTAGATTGCGCTAAGGGATAAGATTAAACAAGACACGTTTTTAATACATTGTATAAGGAATAAGAGGTCGGTGATGGAGATAGAAGGATCCTGAAGTGGTGATAAGGACAACTTACCAACAAAGATAATACTTAATGAATTAAAGGAATGATTTGTCTCTACACACACAAAAAAAAAAAGAATGCTGATGTGAAAGTACAGTATGAAGGATCTTTTTATGGATGAAATACTAAAAAAAAAAAAAAAAAAATCTATCATTAAATAGACTCTTTTTCAAAGTTAAAATAAATAAAAACCCCATGGTAATATTTTAAAACATTTATATAAATTAGAGTCTAGCAGCATCTTCCATGATTGATGTACTTGAGTACACAATGCTAACTAATGATCTGAACTCTGAATCCTGAATGAAAATACATGGATGTTTATAATCCTCTTAGATGAATCAAGTGACTGCAGTATGACAAGCAGAACGAGAATGTGAAAGGCTACTAGAAAAGGATTTGCTTGCGGGTGGTAATAAAGATGAAAAGATGGAAGGGACAGAGAGTTTGATATTGAGGAAATATACTTCATTACTCAGTGCATATGTAAGGGAGGGGAAAAGGAGACTCTTGGGGCCAGACCCTTGCCCTCAACAAGACCCCCCCCCCGCCCCATAAGGCCAGATAGTGTATTTGCTACATCCCTAACTCTTTTTCTGGGGAATATCCTTAAGAAGAAGAGATGCCAAGGAATGTTTAAGAGAGGCAGAATTTACAGCAGTCCTGACGATCCGCAAAGCTGAACTGGCCTTCAACCTTGTGGATTAAAAAAGCACAAAGATAGTTTTAAGTCTCTAACTGTGCACAAGCAGAGCTCTTTTCCTACTGATGATCTCTCCTTTGAAATGTATTCAGTAAACAGTATGGACCATTCTGGAGGAAAGTGATAGTAGTAGGCATCTGTCTGTCTTGCGAGACAATAGAATTATGCCAAGTGAGACATCAGCTCGCTGAATATAATCCCCGCTTGAAAGATAAAGTGAAGCTGGAGTCATCTCTCCATGGTGCAAAAGCTTAGGCAGTGTATATGGAGACACTGAGCTACCCAAACACCAGTGTCCTCCTCTCAGCTTTGCTGGTTTAATCCAAAGGAAAGGCAGGTGCCAGTATGTTTGAAACCAGCTTAGTTACAGAAGCTGCTGGAGCAAAGGGGAACATCTATTTATCTATCAGGGCTCCCTTCTTAGACTGGCTGCCAACCAGGTTAAAAGGCAGCAGCAAAAAAAGGAAACTTGAATATATTTGCATAACTTTCATGCTAACATATGGAGACTGATGAAAACTAAACAACAGTACCAGTTGGATGAGCAGGACTCTTTGTAGAAGTGTATTGGTAGAAGGCTAAGAGAAAACAAACAGCTCCACATTGCAAACCTAGTTTTGGTTGTTGGGTGATTATTTGGACAGAAAAGCAGGGCTCCAGGAGTCAATATCCTCTCAACTACGGTATAGCATTCCTGAACAAGCCGGTGCTGTGTCAACGTAGGGGTCTCATCACTGAATAAAAGATACGAGTCATCTACATCTCAGAAATTTACGGTAGGCCAAATAACAAATATTCAAAAAGCAGAATGCTCCCTCCAGTACTGCAGTCCTTAAAGCCAACATCAATATTTTAAATTGTTTCCTGTATTCACAACCAGTTTGGGGACTTGGATTTTTACTAACAAGGCAAATGCACTAAATTTATTGAAGAGTTTATTTTTAAAAAAGAGGAAAAGAAAAGAAAAAAGAAACTGTGAATGACTGCATTATTATATTCAGAAATGCTACAGGTACCTGATAAGAGTGCACATACCCTTTGGCTTTTTAAAACTTAAGTTATTGACTATCAAAAGCCTTTTCCAATTAAGAAAAATGTTTTACATGCATAAAATCTGCTTTTTAATATTGCCTTTTTAAATGTACGTCAGAACACATCATTAAGTGAAGAGGAACAGGACACAATGAAAGTAGGTCAGACATTTGTTTCCTGCAGTTTTTTTGTTTTTTTCCAGTTTGCTACAAAACCACTGAGGTGTTTACTGGATGGAGAGAACTTTATAAATAGATACACTGCTAATATGCATGCTATGATGCTCATCAGTACCTGGTCTCGCTTCAATGTCATCTTGTCACCAAAGTATCAGAAAGAGAAAAGTTAAAAAGGGCATTAAGACACCAACAAACAAAAAGGACTCTTGATTATCATAATAGGATTTTACCATAATGTTAAAAGGAAAGCTCTCGGTATGAGGGTTATCAAGGTAATTTTACTTTGCTGCTTTCTGAAGTCTTTCAGTCAGGGAAAAATAAGGAAAACAAGAGATTCCCTCGAGTAGTCTCCAAGCATATAATTCTTATAACTATATTTTGGAGGAGGCAGGAGGGGAGGTACCTCGTGAATGGAAACATGAAAGACAAAAGTATACGCTTCCAAAGACAGCTTCCCTGCTAGTATGTTTATTAAACTAAACACTAATGACAGTGGATCAAATATATCCCTAGAACACATCAACAGACTTTAGAGCGACAGAAGATTTGCATTTGGTCCTGATTACATATTTCCTAAGTAAAACTGTCATAGAAGATACCTTAAGCAATTTATTGTACATCCTATCCACCTACAAACAACCACGCCTGCAAAAGTTAAAGACAAAAGCAACTTCTGCACATTTCATTTCATTCCATACTATTTTTTAAACATGCCAGAAGACAATTTTCCTCATTTTCTTTGATTGTAGGGGCAGCCTGTGACTCAACCCCAATTCGGCTCTTAATTGCACAGATAATACTGACCACCTAGAGATGCATCAGCATATGGCATGCTCAGGCCATGCCCTTCACTTCTGAATACCTCCCATGCTAAAGGAGTGTGAAGAAATCCAGAAGCAGGCATCAGAGGTGACTACATAAGAATCACTTGGGCTTTCCTTTACCGAGGAGAACTCCCTGTCTTAGCTGGCCTCTTTTTGCCTTTAGAGCAAAGCAAGGATTTGCCCTTTTATTAATTACTGAACTGAAAGTGCTGTAAGTGCAAGATGAATGATTTCCTGGGCCTGGATCATTAGAATTAGATGTGCCCAGACAGTGCCAGAAATGCCCACCCAACCTTCACAAAAAGGCAAAACTCTGCCTGATCGATTCACAACCGAAATATGTTTTAAATAAAGCCCTTAAGTACAGAGAAACACCATTTAAAAAAAATGTGCTGCATTACATGTTCAGCATAAAAAACAAAGAAAAGAACAAAAAGCACAAACTCTGTTAAATTGTAGCATTTCACTTTCTTGACTCTTTGTGTTGTCATAACAGAGCATAGTGTTAAAGAAAAAGCATTTCAGAAAATTACACTCTGTGTTTAACTTTTTGGGGGTGGTTGCTTTGACCTTGCAAAAGTGTAGAACCATTTTGATCTATATATCTTTGTTGGATAGCATGCTGATGTAATGTCTCAAGATCATATTATTAAAAAGGAGGTGACCTGTAACTGAATTAAGTTGAATTAATGGCTAGATTTTCTGTTCCCTGGGATCATGCACGATTGTGTGAAAGATGAATGTTGTTGTGTGGGAAGCGGGGGAAAAACGTGCAAAGCAACCCTGCAAGGCTGTAGGCATCTGAATTGTACATCTCTTTTTTTAAAATGGAACAACTATCAGGAATATTAATGATTTTCTAAGTTTGATCACCAAGAAGTAGAAATAATTTAATTTTGATAGGGTTAGCATATGCTGAAGTCATACAAGGTATACATTTTCATGCATTTCACTATGGTATTGAAATTGGGCCTTAAATTAATTTGAATGTCTTATAGCTTCTTGCTACAATTCCTGTGTTCAATATTATAGATGTGCTGACCTGTGGTCTCTAGCAAATGGAAGAGCTGACCATGCTTCCTGTATCTGCCATCTCATCTAAGCTGTCTGAAAAGAAATTGCTAGAAAATAACACTTACCATCAAGTCTCTATGACATGCAAATCCCTTGGGACTTTACAGATCCTGACCAATGGTTATAAAAGAAATTCAGCCATTTTAACAAGCAAAATAATATTATGGCTTATTTTGGAGGCAGAACTGTTGCTTAATAAATATACTTGTTTTGGGATGCATATATAGCTCAAAGTTGTAGAATCATTCCAGAATCATTTCACTTGTTGTTTTACAGGGCTTCACACACGAGAATGCAACCAGAATGTATCCCAGACACAATGCCAGATAGTATTTTAAGGCCTTGGTTCTCTCTCATAAAAGGTTAGCACGATTCTCTCCATGGTTCCAAAATATCGTGGATATCGTTCCCTTGCCTTTCTTCAGCCCTACCTCCATAGTTACATAGACAGGGTTCATTTGTAGAGATTATGTAAATAATATATGGCTACACACATATTATCTACGTGTAACCCGAGTACACCCAAGGGTGTGCTCTATTCTCAATTGGATGGGTTGGGTAGGCAGGAGGGGGTGCTGTGAGAAGGATGCCAGAATTTTGGGTGGATCCCTCTTTCCTCTACAGAGTTAGCCCAGGCCCAAAGTTCTTAACTACAGTAAAAACTCTGTTATCCGGCATCCCCCAGGAATGGGGGAGGCTGGTTAATCAAATATTCTGGATAATCAAATGTGCACCCTCTGGAGTCAGTGTGCCGGGGACAGGGAAGGGGGCCCCGTGCAGGTTGCTTTTTCCCACGCAGGCTGCTTTGCCCTAGGCCATGGGCCGAAAAAGTGGCAAAGAAAAACTCAGCTCACGGTGGCGAAATGGGAAGTCCCCCGGAAATGGTACTTCTGGTCTCCCTTTTGCCGCATCACTTGGATGCTGGCTAATATAGTTTTCTGGCTAATAAACTGCCAGTTAACACAGCTTTTACTGTATATACAATTTATTGAGTTACCAACATTTATATATAAAACTGTTTAAGATAGATATAATTGCAGATATAGATACAACTATATGTATAAAGGTCTGTTGGCAAGAGGAAGTCTGACCTAGGGAGGGCAGTCGGGTAAGTACCCGTGCCTCAGGCCCAGAAGAGGGGTGGATCCCAGGACAGTCAATCCAGCAAGTTTATACCACAAGTGGGTTAGCTAATAAAGACATTCTTACAGAGCCCATTATATGGAATTGATACACCAAATATTTATAACACCAACAATAACAATAGATACCGAATAGGAAACATAACTATACCAGATATTGATCTCACCCTATCTGGGTTCCAACCACTTGGCCCCTCAAATGAGATAGGGTCTTCTCCCGCTAGGTCCCCCAGGGGTTCTACAGAACCCTCCCCAGTGTATATTTGGGGTCTCCTCCCCTCCAACCCTGGAAAGCAGAGGGTGTGTGGGGCCTTCCCCCCTGCCCACTCCTCCCAGGGTCCCTTGCCTGGGGGCACCTCTCCTGAGGGACCCAGGTTCCCAGTAACTCATGGTCCTTCCCCTGGGGGCTGTTGATCTGACCTCTGGGTCCCCACACCATCTCAGGCCTCCTGAAGCCATTGGCATTGAGTTGAAGGTCTTTCCCTCTGGGCCGTATGCCCTGCATTGGGCACCCAGGGAGCTCCTATGGGAACAGAGCCATCACTGGCTCTGGTTCCCCAGCTTCACACTGGGGATCTTTCCCCTTCCTGGGCCCTGCTCTAGGCACTGGGGCTCTTTTAGTTTAATGCTGAGCCACACTGCGGGGCTTCGGTTATCCAGCCTAGAGCTGGGGTTAACTTGAGCAGCCTCAAGCTGCTCCCAGGGCTGGCTCTCCATGTGCCAACTTGCAGACTATGTGGGGCCCAAGCAACCTCAAGCTGCTCCCAGGGCTGGCTCTCCATGTGCCGAACCATGCACTACCTCACTCAGCCACTTGCCGGGTTCAAAGGCTCAAGTCAACTTGAGTGCCTCCCAGAGCCCGAGCACCATGCACCGATCCACACACTGTCAAGGCTCAGGCAGGGTCTTGATCAAGGTTTTCCCTGGAGCTCCTCTCTCCTCACCATCCCACGCTGCATCTGCATCCCACGCTGCATTATTTAAACCAGAGGCCCTGCCCCTGAAGTCTGCCAGACCTGAAAAGTGCAGTCTTCAATCAGGTGCAGGGACTCCTCGCTCTCCCAGCTCCGAGCAGGGGTGGGGCGAGTCCCTCCCAGCTGTTACCTGATAAGATCGGTGGAACGTTTCCACCAAAGTGTCCTTCTCCAAGTCCAGCTCATTGGGCAAAAGCAACAAACCCGCTACATATGCAATATATACAAAGGAAGGAAAATAATACATGGCTTATTCCTGACTACACCAGAGCAGATCATAAGGCAACCTTGAGTTGGCTTGCAGAGGTGGGAGAAGGCAGAAAACTGTGATTGCACCTGTTTTAGTGTCTCTAATGATAGCAATGCATTTGCTTTCCACATTAGAGGGATAGGTTACCAGAAATGGTGAGGAAGAGGTGAGATTATAGCCCTCTGCTTTCTGCACTGACTTACTGGAGATAAGTTGGTCAACCATGGTAAGGAGAGATCACACCAATTTCCACCCAAAGAACAGTTTAAAACAAAAACAAAAAAAATTAAGAAACTTTTCCCACCATACCTCATCTCTCATGCTACAGGAACATAAGTGCCATAAACTCCTTAATCTACCCCCACGTGGTCCAGAAGTGGTGAAGAACATAGACATTATCTTAGTCCACTGAGTCTCTCTTCTAAGTCTCTTTTCTCTTCTTTTCATGTCATTTTCTGTGGAGTCAACAGTCTCCCTGTCATTTTTCTATTACATTTTTTCCCTCATCTTTTCTCAGAGGCAAAGATAAGCACATTTAAAAATGGGGAACAAAGGATTTAATAAATGCTAGTGGAATAATTATTAGAAGATAAAGTAGCTATTAAAGATTGGGATAAAAACCTTGCACATGGGAACAAAATTACATGAGTTCATCCCTACAGACACACTAGAACCAAATGCCTAGACAGCAAGATATTGTCTCTACTTTGGGTATAGTACAAGTAAAATGGAGTTTTCACATATACACAGATGAAAATTAGTTTCCTTTGGAGTGTTATAGCTTTTAAACAATATATTGCTACCATGGTGCCAAAACTGTGCTGTTTTTATATAGATAAATAAATCAGTGGTTCAAGGCATTTAAATACGGCCCTGTTAGTATTTCAGACTCAACTATCAACTGACAGTGGAATACTTTGGAAATAGGGAAAGCTGAAATTTGTACTCAGTATGCTTCAATTTGGAACCAGTTCATATTTAACCAGCGTAATTTGTGATTCCCACTGTTTACATGTTGCGTCTTCAGTGGTGCAGTGTCACTGGGTGATGGCCATGAACAGGGGAATTGGACTAAAATATTAAAAAGGTTAGCAATTTATAGAGGCCCTAAATGACAAGGGGCCTAAGTCCTCTTTAAGATCACTGAAGATCAGGCTTTTAAGTCACTGAGATGTTGCTTATTTTTGTGTCTACAAAGTACTGGATAGGTTCCTTTGCCTAGTAGAGACAGGAAAAATACAGTCTTCATCATGCAAGTCAGTAAACCCTGGGACATAAGCATAATAATTAAAAATAAGTGTGTGTAGCACAATACAAGCAATAAAATTAAACACGCATTTAGGCTAATATTTTTTAAAGAGTTTTTACTTAATGGAGGTAAATTCCCAAATCCTATCAGTCGCTTAATGAGACCCTCCTTGAAAATTCGTCCCTAATCCCCTTTGTTTTGTGCTTTCCAGGGTTTAAATACTGTCTTCAGCATTACATTCATTCTTTTCATATTGCAAGCTCTTTTGTGTAGAGATGTCATTTTCATATATTTCTATAACATCTATTAGCAGCTAGTATTCACTTTGGATTTGGATTTGGTCGATTCGGGGCACAGTGATTCGATTTGGTGATTCAAATCACTGTCCCGAATCAATTCGGCTGAATCTCCAAATCGGACAGGCCCCATCCCCCACCTGCTCTCCCCGCCCCTGGGATCTCCCAGAGTCAAGAAAATCCCCCACACTGCAAAGTAGCAGTGCAGGGAATGCCCACAGACAGGTCTGCAGCACCACATACCGCACACCCACACTTGTATGGACATGGTCCAAGTGGTCAAATTCCCAACATAGTTTTGATTGTGCAGCATTTTACAAAAGCTCCATCTCATTGGGGATAGCAAAATGATACACTTTTTTTTTTAAAGTCCTCAAAAACTAGAAAATGATACTTTTTTTTTTAAAAGCCTTCAAAAACTAGAAAGAAGCACATCTAGCACAGGATTAGCATAATTAAAACTTGTTTGGGCAAAGTCCCCAGCTATATAAATGGGTCAATCTCTGCTATATCTATATTCTAATTTACATTTTTACCCTTTTCCTTCTTTCTTTACTTTAGCCTACCCAATAGGAATTGATCAACACGGAAAAATATTACTCTCAGCTGCTTTCTATATCATTTTAAAAGCTAGCTTCCAAATATTAGACAACATTTGGCTAGAAAAGGGACAACAGTTGTCTGTTAAAAAAAGGGAGGGGGGTCATTTTAAGTGAGAGAAAGAAAGCAATGTCTCTGCACAGAGGAAAATTGTAGTAGCATGCTGGAAGGAATATACTGTTTGACAACATGGGTATTTTAGTAGTATAATAATATAAAAGATGCTGATCATAATTGCACAAAAGTGATAATTTGTTACATTAATGCAAACATTTTAAGAGGTAAGGCTGTTTGACCTCTTGAAAAAAGTGCAAAAGCCATGGTAGTATATGAGGAAAAAGCTAGGGAGTGAGATAAACTGTTCAGTTTTACAAAGGACTGCACTTACGAGCTGTCACAATAATCTCAGGTTTCCCACACAGATAGTGGTGGTCTAGCCTCAACCAACTACTTTACAGCTGTCCAATAGCAACTTAAATTTCAATAAGCTGTAGATATACTATCTCTTTGAATATGCTCAAGAAAGTCAAAATGCAGTTTTCAGGTCAAAATTATGAAATAGTGCTCTTTGAAAAGGACTCATTTAAATGTATCTGTCGTATTACTGATACCACTGCTTCCTCTTATATCCTAGATGAATATTTAGCTGTTTATGCACTATGTCAAAAGATCACCTTTGTCTGCATATTCAAATTATACTAGAAAAAAGACCTTGCTAAGCTGGGGCTACAGCCACAGTACATTACTGTTGATAAGTGCACATCAAAGTTCATGAATCAAGGCATTTGGAAGCTCAAAAATTTGAGGAGATAGTATGTGCAGATAAGCAGGCAGCAGCAAAAGCAGTGGTAACCAGCTAGGGAGAGAACTGTCATGTTAAAGAAGCATCTGAGCATGCTGCCTTCCATGTGGGAGACATGTAAATTTGCAGATAATTGCCATATTTTAGTATCCATTTTTTTTTGATTGAGTTTGACATTCCTTTCTCAGACTTTTTTACACTAATCATCATTCTGC
Source organism: Alligator mississippiensis (assembly GCF_030867095.1). Lineage (NCBI taxonomy): Eukaryota > Metazoa > Chordata > Crocodylia > Alligatoridae > Alligator > Alligator mississippiensis. Next base: position 65,644,105 of record NC_081833.1, on the reverse strand, counting down.
TTATTCCATGGCATTCCCAATGTGCGCTGTGTGAAACTAGCCACTTGCAACTTTGCAAACGTAGCCATTTTACCCACCAAATACAGAGTGCTGTTTTGGTTTCGTTTCCCTCCTGTTCCCCAATTAAAAACTAATTATAGTCATTCATCTTGGGAAGGGAGGAAAACTGCAGGGTGGGGTTTAGAGGTTGGTTTTGTTTTTTTGTTTTTTTTTAATACAGCTGCCCTAGCAAAAAGTAATCACTTCCTCACAGCATAACCAGATTTAAATCTAGGGAAATCACATTTCATTTGTGCAGGGAAAAGGGCAAAGAAATTAAAGTGAAATGTCAGAGGAGCTCATGTTGGCTCAGGAAAAGTCTCACTGCTGTTGAAGTGGCTCGTACTTTTCCCAATGCAGTTTGTTTCCCACAAAACGTTGATGTTCATCAAGGGAACGTTGCCCAATAGGCCGTCTATTCGCATTGCTAACAATTTGTCCCTCTGGCGGGTCAGGCATGCTAAACAGGGCAAGCTCAAAATACTCACTGATTGATAACATCATTTCCAACTAATTGCAATAAACATTTTATTTTTCCAAGCTAGGTTGCTCCATGTTGGGAGTAATGTAGCAACTATCTATCCTGATCTTGAGGATTGAGTAATTATCTCTAAGCTGAAGCTACATTAATTCCTCTTCCTAGTCACAAATGGTATGTATACTTGAAGCATATGCCCACGTTATCACTTACTTACAACTACAGAGTTGGATGAAAAGTTAATACTTTTGGGAAAGAACTTGCTGAAATAGACAGAAGTTTGTCTGTTTCTTTCTGCTGAAACCTTGACAAGAATAAATTAAAAAAAAGGTAATCAGGCTTGAAATGTCGCTACAGACATTTTTTGAAATATATTAGCTGTCCCATGTATGTGCATGTCCACAGAACTATGACTTAGTTACTAAGGCAACCAGTTGTGTACATTAGGGAGCAGCCATATTTGTTCATGTTTTCACACTCGCGCTGCCAGAGTAACATTTTAAAATGGCAGGTGAATAAGAGCTGGCAGCCCTTCTCTGGAGTCTGGATTTTCTGGAGGTAAAGCTATTCAAAAGAAGTAAAGATGGAATTGTCTGCTATCATCAAGATGCAATCCTTGACTCACCAAAAATCTCACCTGCCACAGAGTCTCATTGCCCTCAATACTTGGGATCCACAGAACAACCAAAGCTACAGTTTATAAAAGTAATGTCAATTAAAAAAAGATCTTTGATCTCACTGTGATGGATCCCAGAAAAAGACTACCTAAAGAAGAACAGTAATAATGCTGGACCCTGGCGGAAAAAGAGTTTCACTTACCTCTCTAGAACCATTGATGGTGACTTCTGTCAAAATCTTGCATGATCGTAAACTATTTTATTTCTAGTTTTCCTGGACTGACATTTCCCAACTGTGGTCCGTTTTAGAGCAAATTATTTTTTTGAAAGTTCACCAAAATAGCAGAAATCAATTAAGAAAACCAATATCTCCAATTCATACTGACTTATATTTTGCTCCACGTTCAGTTCCACTTAACTTACTAGGACTATTCATAGACTAAGGTGCTACTTCATGTAAGTAAAGGTGTCAGAACATTGTCCTTAATTCTGTAAACTGTGATAATTGGGCATGTTAATAAATTATTGTATTCAGTTTTGAACTTTGATTTCTCCCCCTCCTAGTTGTTGAAGAACAGGGGATGCTAAACTCATTGACACTGATATGCAAAGGATATAGGGTAATTTTACTTTGGGGATTTTGAATTACCGTTTAATATCTGAATACACAAAAAAGTTTGATAACCTTAAGGATGTATGGGTCCAAGCTACCCCTTATCACATGATGGAGTGAAGTCAGCCCACAGGAGTGTTCTATTTAAGCATGCAAAGAAAAGTGATCTATTGAGCTATTTGACCTCACTTGCTACCAGAGTATCTGACAACCTTATCACCAACAATATCATGGTCTTTTAAAAGGAGATGACACTATACATAGATACAAATAAGAGTTACCCTTTAAGCATTCTAAGTCTTGTATCAGGTAAGTGACAATGCACAGTTATCTTCTAAAATAAAAATCATAAGAAAACACTTGTTCCAGGTGTATAGTGCAAGCAGCAGACGAACTTCAGAAATATGGATGAGTTCTGCAACAGATCTTGCAAGTTCATCTTCTCATCCATATTTCTGAAAAGGAGAATCAATCCTATGAAATAAGATAAATCAAGGGAGGGAGTTCTAGAGCTGCATAACATACAATGTGGTTATAACAAGCATACTTCTGCTCTTATATATTGGTGGAACAAGGTCATTTTCCTCCCTTTCAAGTATGCCAGTATCCAGATTTGAAAAGGGTAACTCTCTGATGATGGCACCTTAGCAGTCTGCCTCTGTCTGTAATTATAAAAAAGCATAAATTATCTGAATTAATCAGGACCAAAACCACTTCATACAATTAAATTGTTATATTATTGAAACACATATTAAACAAGCAAACTCCAATGCTATAATCTAAAGCAAGTAACAGAGGCACTTCCCCCCCTCCATTTTTTATTTTTTTAATTTTATTCTAACTGTTACCAATTATCTTTACATCACCATTGCACTCACTTGTAGTACATATCACACAGGTTGGTGGCATGCTCTGTGTTTGGATAATTTAATCCTTTGGATCAATGATGTTTGGATAATTGATATTATACTGCAAATCTAGAATTTATCTTCCAGGGAACATACCAGGAGTGCATCCTTCCCTGTTGGTACAAGTATGTAACTTGCCCTCTCACATCAGAGGTGCATTTAATGTTTAGTCTTCATTTTTCTTTTACAGAATCTACTGTTGGTTCAAAGGCAATTCAGATTTCTAACTACGTTTCACAACTTGGAGCTCCTCTGTACTTCCGCCATGCTGTTCTTGGGAACACCAACATGTAACATAACACATCCATTTGCTCCCTCTCCATGAACACCAGTCACTAGAGATGTGGCAATGGAATAGCCCTGAACAATATGTTGAGCACAGTTCTTAGGTTTGGTCTTTGGTATACTTAAGTGGTGGGCCGCAGTTTAGGGCATCAACATTGCCTTGTTTCAAAGGTTTGGTGTGTGCAGAGCAAATGTGAGTGGTGTAGTGGCACTCCTGGGTTCAGCTAAGAGACAGTGGCGTATCTACATGTGCATTTAAGTTACTTTAAATTTACTGTGCAGTAAGTTACCGTCCAGTAAAAGGGCATATGTTGCCATTAAAGTATACTAACACTGTGTGTGGACTGACTTGGGACTAACGGTAGTCTCAAATCAGTCCACACATACAGGTTTACTGTGCAGTAAGGTGTCTACTAGGGCTGTGTGAACTTTCAATGGGGGTTTTGTTTCAAAGCTGTTTCAACACATTTTGAGTTCAAAACAGCAAAATGAAACAAAAGGCTTTGAAACACCTTCAAAATGAAATGAGGGCACTTGAAACATTTCAAAAGTTTTAAAATGACTTGAGTCTTGAAGCAGCCCGATGGTGGGAGATGCGGGAGAGCCAGGGCTGTGCTACGAGTGGCTCTGCCAGGCCCATGAAACTCAATCCAGCAGTGGGAGGTGGTGGGAAAGCCAGTGGCAGAGCCACTCCGAGTGCAGCCCTGGCTCTGAATGCAGCTATGACCAGTGGCTCTCCACCACCTCCTGCCACCAGGCTCAGCTCCATGGGGTTGTGGAGCCTCCTGCCACCAGGCTGTGCTCATTAGGGCTGTGCTCTGAGTGGCTCTGGCACTGGCTCTCCTGGTGCCTACTGCTGCTGGGCTGAGCTTCATGGAGATGGCAGAGCTGTGTGGAGTGCAGTCCTGGTGAGCACATCCCTGTTGCAGGAGGCTCCACCACCCCATGGAGGTGAGCCTGGAGGCGGGAGGCAGTGGAGAGCCAGTGACAAAGCCATTTGGAGCACATCCCTGGCTCTGAGCGCAGCCATGGCCAGTGGCTCTCCCCCACCTCCCACCACCAGGGTCAGCTCTGTGGGGCTGGCAGAGCTGCTCGGAGTGCAGCTTGGTGGCGGGAGGCAGGGAGAGCCAGGGCTGCGATCCGAGCAGCTCTGCCAGCCCCACGGAGCTCAACCTGCCCTCCCAGTGCTGCCACTGAGTGCCAGGAAGAGCCTGGTGCTGCCCCTGCTGCAGCCCTGGGAGTGGTGGGTGCTGCCTGCCTGCAGCCACTGGGCTGCATCATGCCCCAAACCCCCTGGCCAGTGACAGCAGCAGTTTTCCTGGTGTTAGGTATGGGCTGTGCCCAGCGCCAGTCCCAGGAGTCAGCAGCAGCCTCCTGTCATCCCACATGCAGATCCAGGGGCCCACACCCCGAGGAGGAGTCCAGAATAGGCCCACAGACCTCCCAGAGGTGCAGGCCCCCAGATCTGTCCACGGGATGACAGCAGGCTGCCACTGCCGGCAAGTGATACGAGTTTTGCTTTTAACTGTTTGAGGTGCAGTTTTATAAAAACCCCTGTACCTTCTTGAAACTTGGCAGGCTTCATGCCCTCAGAAGAGGCTACCATCCTTGCAATTTTCATCTGAATCAGCAAAATTATAGGCATTTTCATGATTTGCCATTATAGCCTATGGGTGAAATGTCAAAATGCGTTGAAACAGCAAAACCGTTTTGACAAAACGAAATGGAACAGTGCTTGAAATGATGAAACAAAATAATGAAATGAAACACTGTCCCTTTGAAATGGTGAACTGGAAGTTGAAATGAAATGGTGCTGTTTCACATAGCCCTACGTGGTTACATGTGTGTTACTGTGCAGTAAATAATTGGGACTAAATTTGATACCTGAATGATGCAGGTATCAAATTTACACTCAAGTCAATGTAAGTCACCATATTTACTGCACAGTATGGGCATGCATGTGTAGATGCATGCCTGTACTGCTCAGTAATTTCACTTACTGCACAGTAAATGTGCATGTGTCAACGTGCCTTGTGTAGACATGCCTTGATGGGTCTTTCTCTGTACAAAAAGTCTAATAGGTACAGAAAGGGATGGGGAATTCGGACATGTGAATTCTAGCACTGACTTTCAAAATGGATTTTGGCAATTTATGCAAAGTTTCTGCTTCAGTGTGCCACTTGTAAAATTGCTATAGTACTTACTTAGGTTTACCAAATACTGCTTGCAATTTCCTCTAAGGGTACTGGAAGACAGAACAGTTACTGTACAACAAAGAAAGTAGGGATTTACATGAGTAAGGTGCTCTTTGTAAATGCCAGGTACACACTCTTACCCAGCCAGTAGAGCAAAAAAAAAAAAAATCATCTCTCTTTGCTACCACAGAGTAAATCCAACTTGCATAAAGTCCAGCCAATATAATTTGTGTAGCTAACAATTGTACATGTTGTGAGAACTAGTGGAGCCCATAAGTGTCTCTTAGTAAAACCAGATATATTTATCTCAGTAGTGCTCTAATAATTTCATTACTTACAGTAAATCTATCTGAAATATTTTTAAATGATACTTTGTATATAATATTGTGGTAAGGTGTCACTGATGCCATGTTGAGTTTATAGAAGATGCTGGTAAAAAGATAAAGACATCTTCAATTATTCAGAAAGGTCATTTCAGAATATTTTGTGTAGGTTTCTGTAAAATATTATTCGTTTCCAGCATTTAGTTCTGAATTCAAATGTGTAATAATAAGCAGAAAAGGAATGTATTCATGTCTGTTCCTGTAGCATTTGCTTCACTAGTTATTAGAAAATAATCATACTACAGGGAAGATAACATTTTATATAAACTATATAGCTCCTTTTGTAGGTAGGCAGAGGGGTTAAGGTCCTAATTTGAAGACACTGAAGATTTGAGGGGATCTCTCATCTCTGGCAGTAGCAACACTAGAAAGCTTTGCTAAAGAATTCCTATTATTGCTACTGGTAGTTCAGCCCCCTGGTAATAAATTCACATAAGATCAAAAGTGTAGGTGTGGCTTCTGAGTTTTATGGACTTCTTTTTATCATTCATACTCAAGGTTTACGTATAAGCAAAATGGTGCTGAAAATACCACCCTAAGCCTCCTGGTTGTATTCCCAGTGGTAGTACAGCAAAAGTGTCTAACTTAGTCATGGAGAAAAACTGAAGATGAACATAGTAAGATACTGAATTTTAAAATGAATCCAGCTATGACAAAGTGTTGTAACACAGTCGTTACAATATATATTTTAGATTATTAGCTGCTAACTTCCATGGGGATGAAGTTTGTTTGTAGCAAAATGAGGTATGAAAACACTGAAAAATCACCCCTCTCACCATTTAGAAACAGATAGCTAGATCTGCTTGTGAAAACTTTGAGCTAGACTGATGTGGCCTTATTTACTCATGGAAATTCAGATAATTAGACCCCTCGGCTGTCCCATGGCCATTTGTATGCTTAAATGATCTGTCGACATTATGAGCAAAAGTTCCATCAGTTAATCCTTTGCTCCGTTACATGAATGCAATTTTGCCAAGAACAACAGATTCACATATTCACGTAGATATAACCAAAAGCAGAGTGACTGGCAGCATATAAAATAGCTAAAATGAATGGTGAAAATCTAACCACTGATCAAAGTATAAAGGAGGCTAACAGTAAACAGTCTGAAGGCTTGCTGCTTTTTTTTTTTTTTTCCATTGGAGCATATATACATGCACACAGTGGATTTCACATGCCATAACTAAAAGCCATGATTCACTCATGCCTTGGAAAGAAGAATATTTTGCCCTGAGCAAGCTTAGAGGCTAGCTAGGGATACATGCTTAAATGTATAATAATTCATCTGATATCTTCAGCACTGAAGACAGGTGCCATTTGGGAACACATTACATTTTACAGCTATTATGTAGTCCTTGAAAGTGAACATCATAATACTTTGATTACAGGTTAAATCCAAGAAAACAGCTCACAGAAAGAAAAATCTTTGGTGAAAACTTGTTATTCACTCCACTTTATATATACACACCATTGAGCTGAAAGTGTTCAGCATAATTTTAGAAATAGGCATTATGATTATTTTTGTTAATAGGCATAGAGATAGTTCTGTTACTTATGGTATCAACAGGTCAGCTTTAGATTACAAATGAGTAGAAGCATGCCCAAACCATATTGTAACCTGGTTCTTTTCCCTAGATACCTGGTTTTCTGGTGGTGATGGCTTGAAAAAATGGCTGGAAGAATATAAAATGTAACTATCTTTTGGTGTGGTGCTATACATGGCAACTTCTAATGAAGACAGCCCTGTGGGGTGACTTTTCTTACAGTTTTGTTTTAGATAATGAGTATTTCCTTCTTTTAGTCACATATTCCTCATGTTAGAGTATGGTACTGTAAGACATTGGGTTCCAAATGGGGCAATGGTTAGAATTATATAATTAAAAACTGTAGAAGTATGACTGATCCAGCATGCAAGTCACCTTTTACTCTCCAAATCTAAGATCATTTTTAGGAGGGTGCCTAACACATGCTGTGATGTAGATGATTACACAATCAGGTGGATAGCAAATTGGCTTAGCAGTCGCACCCAAAGCATGGTGGTGGATGGGCTGATATCAGCCTGGAAAGATGTGGGCAGTGGAGTCCCACAAGGCTCGGTCCTTGGACTGGTGTTATTCAGTGTCTTCATCAGTGATTTGAACGAGGGCCTGGAGAGCACCCTGTTCAAGTTCACAGATGATACCAAATTATGGGGCAAAGTTAACACACCAGAGGGTAGGGAATGGATCCAGGTGGATCTGAACAGGTTGGAAAAATCGGCACAACGAAATAGGATGCAGTTCAACAAAGACAAGTACAAAGTGCTGCACCTGGGCAAAAAGAACCACCAACTCTTACAGGCTGGGGGATGACCTTCTTAGCAGCACAGCAGTGGAAAGGGATCTTGGATTCATAGTTCACTCCAAGATGAACATGCGTTGTCAATGTGACGAAGTGATCTACAAGACTAACCGAACTTTATCATGCATTAGCAGATGCATGACAAACAGGTCCAGGAAGGTGATCCTTCCCCTTTATGCGGCACTGGTCAGGCTGCAGTTGGAGTACTGCAACTGGGAGGGATGAGCAGAATCTTGAGAGAGTTCAGAGGAGGCCACTCATATGGTCAGCGGCCTGCAGGCAAGGCCCTACACGGAGAGACTGGGGCACCCCCTGGAGTAACTAGGAACAATGGCCATAAATTGATGGAGAGAAGATTTAGATTGGACATTAGAAAGAACTTCTTCACAGTAAGGGTTGCCGGAATCTGGAATGGGCTTCCAAGGAAGGTGGTGCTCTCTCCTATCTTGGAGGGGTCTTTAACAGGAGACTGGACAAGCACTCGTCTGACCCCAGCGCTCTTTCCTGTCCAGGGCAGGGGGTTGGACTCGATGACCTTGTGAGGTCCCTTCCAACCCTAACATCTATGAATCTACTCATCTATAAGTACTAAACAAATGTACAGTAACCAGAGTTACTGCACAGTAGTCTGGCAAATGTCTTTTAAGTGATGCTACTGAGCAGTAGCCTAATAATACGACATAGTAGCACATTAGCATTGCCCGTGCTGTGATGCATAACTGCGCAGTATTATTAGGCTACTGCTTAGTCAGTGTTTCATGTAGATATGTCCAATATCATCTTACCTGTGAGACTCTAAATTACAAAAAAGCAATGAGAAGGAAGATGACCCATTTACTCTTTTGGATATGTAATCAAACAACTTTCTTTTTCAATATAGATTATTATAACAAGATATGGGTCACAGGAATTAACACAGTTAACTAATTTTTATAGGACATAAATGTCTAATTCTTTTCTGACTACTTATAATATTTGCCTTCCATTTTCCCAGCACCTATATGTATGACATACAAAAAACCCAGAAAGAACAATTTTTTAACAAATTCATGGAAACACACAAGGTTTAGTGGAAAATTAATCTTACTACTGTAGTGTAATTATCAGCTGTTTAAAGAGGCACTGAATGCCAGCACTAGGCATAATAAAAGCCTCAATAGCACAGACAGGAACATCAAATACACTGTTGATCAGATCTTAGTAGCAATCCCATTGGAGTGAATAGAAATAGGAGGGTTGGGTATTCGACTGGTCAAATAAAGTTTGGTTAATTGATCAGTCAAATATGTCAACAATTGTAAAATAAATTGCCAATAGGTCCAAATAATACACAGAAAAAGCATACATTTTCCATTAATAAACATGAAAAAAAAACCCAAAATCACATTTATGTCAAGGAAACTAAAAAAATGTAGTTGTTTTGTAAAATTGCTATAATCTGTGACCAGTCAAAAAGTATTTAGTCAAGTGACCAGTCAAATTACTATATTTGCCCAGTCAATTCACCAGTTTGACAACCCTAGGAAATAGTCTTACTGCCTACAATGGGCTTTTGAAGCAGGTCAATAGTCCTGTATTCCTAATTCACATGCACCTCATAAAAGGACTGGTACATTTGTCCTGGAATATTGAGTTTATCTGTTTGATTTCTCAGTTATTATTTATTATTTGTGTCTTGCTATCCTACTTTCTCTTATGTTACTCCCTTAGCAGCGTCAAACTCAGCAAAGCAGATGTCAGTGACATTACAAGTGTGGAGATACAAAAATAACATGCACAGTCTTGCTATAATCACATTAAACAATAAGACATTCCAAGGAGTGCCTTAATGACCCATTAATGCCTGCTCCAGGTGCAGGAGAAGGCACAAGGCCGGAGGCCAAGGAATGGCGCCCACCCAAGAAGTAAACTAATGGCCCATTAATGCACACCCTGGAGTGTTCTACAGCTATTAGAGTATGTATCTTTTGCTTTTGCAAAGAATTTTCGTTTAATGACATCTAAGTATTTTTTCATTGCTTTCCTCATCTTTTATAGTGAACATATATTTTTCTGCTATGAAAGAAATGCTTAAAATGGGAAAACTCCAAACCTAATATTTAAATGAGAAGGAATCGATAAAAGAACAAAAGCCCTTTTTTAATGGTAAAATGCATCAGAGCTTCCAATGTGTATTGCAGGCTTCCTGCAGAATCCATCCTATTTCAGAACCTTTCCCAAATGCAAACATAGCCTCTTAATTGTCCTTTTACCAGCATGTTCTGCTGTGGTAAAAACATATCTCTGAGTGGCAGAGACTTGTAAAGACAGTACCTGTGCCCTTCATGGTCAAATTTTATATCAGCTCATAATTAAAAATGACTTTTTCTAAGTCCTAATCATTCAGTTTCCTTATTTTTTTGCCAACAAAATACTATCACACAACAGGGTACGGTCATGACAGCCTCAGCTCAAGAGCCTGCTAGGATGGAACTCCAGGGAAACTGCTTGTCAACGATGAGGTGCATTGTCACATCAGTTAGGAGACATTTACACACGAACTGCATGCACTGTCAACCTCAAGTTGTGTCTTGCTCAAACCAAGGGTACTCATCCATCACTTTCATAAGCACTAAATGCACTCTCACGTCAGGAAAGTGCCAATGTGCCAGGGAAAAGTGAGAGCCTAAGAATATACAAATTGTTCAGAATATTTTAGGAATACCAAAGCATATTTTGCTGAGGGTAAATAGAAAGACAAATACATAAATAAATGCTGAGACTTAGAGCGTGAAGTGTAGGACACTAGTTGTACCAGAATTAAGAATAGATAATGAGGTTATGCTAAAACCAAGCCAGGGCCAGAAATTAACCTGACTACATAATTATGCTGCTGGCTGCCCCACCGGCTGATCAGGGCAGGGGGCTGGGAAACAGCTGCCCTGGAGGCAGGGCAGCCCTTCTTAACCTGCTGGAGCCCAGACCTGACCCTGGAGCCCCCTGCCAGCCTGGGGCTAGCATCCTAGAGCTCACTCTGGCAACCACATGGGAGCAGAGCAGGGCAGGAGTAGCCCTGCTGGGAACTGCTCCTGTCAGGAGCGGATTTGCTCCCATTCAGTGCATCCAGATGAGCAGAAACGTGCACTTTGTGGTACCTTAAAGGCTTTTGAGGCACTACAAAACACATGCGGTGCATGTGAAAAGGTTCTCTGCACTCCATATTTGCAGCACAGAGCCAAAATTAGATACTAGGAAGTCCTGGTATCTAAAAAACTGCAACAAAAAGAACTGGGGTGGTACATATGGCAGCAACAGCATGTCTCTGCTGAAACTGGAGCTTGGCTGCCCAGAGCCATGATCTGGCTGCTGGCCAGGCTCCACCCACCCAGATCTCTGGCATCATAGCCCCAGGAGGCCCCCAGGACTCCAGGTAAAGCTTCTGAGTCCAGCCCAGGTGCTGGGCCCACCCTCCTACCCCACCCAGGGCAATTTGCCATGTGCCAGAGTGTGTGTGTGCAGGGGCATTCCCCGGGGACAAGTAGCAGCAGCACAACTATGTGACACTGCTCTTTGTCCCCAGGGAAATGCACATGTGCACTCACGGGGATGTGCCCATCGGGAGACAATTTACTCCTGATGGGCCCGTGTGTAGATGCGCTCCCTGGGAAAGCTTACTGCACGGTATTGTACTGCTTTCTGCACATTAACTGCACATATAGATGCGGCCATTGAGTGTGAATATCCAATCAGTTATATATCCACCTTACAGTACTTTTTTCTAGTCTGCATTTCCTTAGCATGTTAATGAGAATATTGTGGGAGATGTGTCAAAAGCCTCACTAAGGTCAAGGTATACAATATCTGCTGCTCTCCCCTCATCCACGCAGCCTAGGACTTTATCATGGAAGGAAATCAGGTTTCTATGTTTTATAGGATTCCTTTTTAAGTTTCAACTCCTTGAATAGACTGTTGTCTAGCCAGGCTGGTCTCCTAGTGCACCTTCCCATTTTCCCATCACATCAGAAGAGCTTCCTCCTGCACACTTAAGAGCCTTTTTAAAGTACAGCCAGCTTTCCTGGACTCCTTTTCCCCTTCAGACCAAGATCTCTTTGTATATTTTTTCATTTTTATATTTTTCATTTTTATTCTTATTTTAGTGTCTCTTGTCTCCAAACTCTAATCCAGACCCAGGGATGATGACCACAATCTGGAAACAAAGCTTGTGGTTACCTAGGTGCTCCCACTACTTACCCATGCCCTAAACCCCACAATGGGCTCTCGTTCTAACTGAGCCCAGAGGCAGGTTTGCAGGCAGTGGAGTTAAAAAAGGGCTTGTGACTAGTAGGTGGCTAGGACCATGACTGGAGTTGGAACCAGCAAATGGTTAGAGGTCTGTATGGGGAGCTGTATTTTTAAGAAGCTCTTGCAGGAAATAGCTGGAGTTCTGCATGTGTTTATGGTATACGTTATCCACATCTACAGGAAATGCTGTCTGTGACTACTGCGCAGTAGTGTCACATGGCAGAAAGGATGATGCAACACTACCGCATAGTAGTCTCGGGCTACTGTGCAGTCAGCATCATGAAAAAGCCATTTGGCAGCACTACTGCACAGTAATTTAGATCACTGCACATTTATTTAGTACTTGTTTATACAAGTACTAAATGACTGCACAGTACCCACTGAACAGTAGCGTCTCATGTAGACACAGCCACTGAGATTAATTATAACCCTGACACTAAATGGAGCAGACTTCTTGGCGCTGAATGATTTCTGAATAGAAATCCTGCTTGCCCTAATATATCCTAGCCCAGAAACCATGTACTGTTACTGTGGCAGGCAAGTACAGGGCACTCCCATGCTGAGCCACCCACCTCACTGTGCCTGACCACCTAGAGAGCTCTGAGTGCCTCTCCTGGGACACCTCATGTCTGGCTAGCCCCCTTCCTGGAGCACACCCGCAAGCCGGGGGTAACTGCTGCCACCACTCAGGGGTCTGATCTTTATTCAGGTCCTGTGCCCCCTGGGCTACACCAGCCTTGTAGACCTTGAGGGTGCTTAGCCCACTGCGAGAACTTGGGGTGCTTCCTTTAGCCTGAAGCACAAAAAGTAGCCTCCTTTAGTCAGCAGAGCATAGGGACCATCAAAGTAGAAAGTTTTACTGGTTAAAGAGGGTAGGCTTGGGGAAGGGTACAGGTTAGAAAAGTATCACAGAATAACCCAGAGCAAACTGTGTCAGCTTAGGAGCTGTTTGATATGCTTCTACATTACCGTAAGCTATATCTCTAGATAAGTTCCAAGTAGTTTACTCACTTCAGCATCCTGAAAGAGAGAGAAAGAGAGCTGCAGATGTTCCAGTTGCTGTAACTTAACATGGCTGCCACCCCACCTCCTGGGGAGTCTTAGTTTATTTAGCCCTTTTGACATCACCTTTGAGATCCAATCAAGGCCAGGTGTTGTTTGATGTAGACCAACCAATTTAAAAAGCATCACTGGTCACCTAAGAGAGTGACATGGGCTCAAGCCCCTGCCCCCATGCCATGAGGTCATTGCTAACACAATAGAGAGGTGCAGTTCCCACCCTCTTACCTGAAGTCCTTCATGTTCACAGTAACCCAGGCCAACCAAATTGACAGACAGGTGAGAAGACAATGACAAGGAAAAACCTAATAAAAGAAACTGGGATGGAACTCTTCCAGTTACCAAGGCTAACATTACCCTGGGACTACCTCCTTGCCCTATCGGTTAAAAGTGTACTGCATCTTTGCCCCAGATAGTAGTCCCTCAAGCTCATCTTTCTAAATGACATGATCTGTGCCTCCAGTTCTTTCAGAGGAGGCTCCTGCAGTTTTTCATAATGTCCAGCTCCAGCACCAACTAGGTTTCCCCAGCGGGTGCTGGTGGATTGGCTCCTGCAGTAGTTTTCTCTGTAGGAGACGTGACCGGGTAATAACCAGGGTGACTTAAAATAGCTGCCTCAAAATACACTATTTATCCCTCCATAAATTAGTACTCTCAAGAAAGCAAGAAAAAGGCATATTGGTTTTCTCTAGTGTGTTAGTTTAGCAAATCCCTATTACCCTAGCTTCTCATTGTCAAGTGAGTCCACTCTTTTTCTGTCATCTCCTGAATCTCCCAAGCTTCAGGGAGTAGATCTTTTAGTCCAGGCGGGCTCTTTTGCTTTTTATGCTGACAAGGTTGGGCCTCCTCCTTTTTGCAAAACTCACCTGTGGGATTATGCAGAGTATATAATATAACAGTTCAGATACTGTCTCATATATGTTGGTGGATACAATTAAAGTATTGTTTCCAGGAAAGAATGACATATAAAGCAAATTCCTACAAAGTCAACTCTTTAACAAATTAACAAATAGAAAAATATATTCACATATATTTAAAAATTAATTTAGATATTATCCATGTTTTCCATAAATTCCACCTGTACAATTAATTGGCATCACCTGCTATTCCTAAATCCTGAGACCACTTACTGGCTCTTTCTGAACCTTACGTTATAGTCACCAACAGGTCCTAACTTCTCCCTTGGATACCAACCTGACTCATAGCCAACTATCAACTACACACTCTAAACCTTGCCCAGGCCACTTATGGACCTGAATCCTAATCTATAGCACCCTAATTTTGCCAACATTAGCTCTAGCCTGGGATAATCTTCCAGTTCCAAATCTAATGCTAGTCTAAGAAAGCCTACAGGTCCCAACACAAATGTAAGTCCTTGGTCATATATGGATGCCAAAATCAATGCTAGCTAGGGATAATCTGTTGGATTGAAAATTTTCCCTAGCCTGGATCCATCAACCAGGGACCAACCCTAGCCCAGGTCTGAGGCTGCCTACTAGTGGAAACTGTTGGCCAACAGAAACCATTGCCTTATCCCAAGGACACTCTCACTAACCCCAATACACAGTCATGTACCAGCTCCAAACTAATTTGGGACCTCCTATGCTAACTCTAGCCCAGTGCCAACTCTGGCCCCAAACCATTTTTCAAACCCAATTCTAAGTATATCCCAGTGACCTTAAGACTATACCTGGCCATGGGTCACCTAACAGCTCCAGTTTTAGTCATAGATGTTTGACCTGCTAACCCAAGCCTATGCCACCTACCAATCAAAGTCCAGGGCTACTTAAATTGGTCAGCCGTAGTGACACAGTGTTGTGACAGGTCCCCAGCCCTCACAACAAGAATCATATTTAACCTTCTTCTGCCAAAGCAAGGCTTGGTCTGATACAGGATTCTTGTAACAAATTGGAAATAACAGTGCCTTTCCCTTCCCCCCTTAACCAAGCTGTTTTATACAGTTTTTCAAAATGGTAATATTCAGGAAGAATACATTTGGACATTTTAAATAGATTTCAGGATAAGGCTAGGCAATAAAACTTTTTAATTTGCATATTAATCATTTTCAGGTCTCTAATTAGATGCAGATAACTGTGCAAGCAGCTAAATATATTTGATACATTTGAGATTGCATTTCACCTATTATCAGTACAATGCATTAAAATAATGAACATAGGCAATAAAGGCTCTTTCTGCAGATGCTTGTTTGCCTAAATATTTTTTTTCCTAGACAATAATCTAAGCTTTATGTAAATGATGTTGAAAGGACAAAGTACAGTGCTGTAACAAAGCTATATCAATAAAACAAATAGAGTACATCAACTTTCTTTTGGATATTACTCATTCTGGATTTATAGACATTATAGTCTGCTCCAAAAATATGTCTTAGGGTTTTTTTCCCTTGTACTTGTGTTTTTTTTCAGCCTATTTACATGTATTTGATTAAAGCTTGTCCCTAAGAATATCTTCATTTTCAGCTCTGCTTTTATCATGTACATTTAATCATATAAATGGAAGATCTGCTCTACTGCACTTTCCAACTTTAAAAGTTTAAGGAACACTGTAATTAAATATTTATATTTTGTATTCATTTAAATTGATTTCTTAAATCAATTTCTTTTAATGCAAAGAGGCTTAAGTTAAATAAGTTTAACTTCTGTTGCCCAGAAGGGCTCAGCATACTATTGAGTCAATAACCTGAACTAATATGATACCAAAAAGGCAGTTTGCTTATATTATACATAACTTGGATTCTACTGCTGTTACGATAAGCCTGAATAAGGGCCAATGCACAGTAATTGACCAAGGTGAGGCCAATAATTTCAAAAAGTCAAATGACCCATTCTGATTTGCTAAGAAACCCCTGGATGGAAGAATTGCAATGGGAAGAAAGTAGATAGACCATGAGATATACAGAAGGAAAAGAGGAAACTGTTGGGTCCGGCCACGTGATGCTAAAATGATGGCACATGCTTCTTACAGGTCTCCAGTTTCTCCATCAAGTGGTAGGAGTATCCTGGCCTCTCAGTTGCACTTGACAAACAAGAGATGCTAGAGAGTGGATTGTAGAATGGCCAGAAGTCAGAAATGTGAAATTGTGGGATTGCTCCTGGCAAACATCTGGACTACTAAGCAGGCTGAGTTTAGGAGTTTCAGGGTAAATCATTGTTGAGTATGGATCTGATGGTGCTCCTAAGGTTTCCTTTGACCCATAGTGTTTGAACACTTACCCCTTCCCTCCTCCCCCTGGCACCTCCCCTTCTCTCCCCTGCTCTTGTGCTGCTTTGCTCTACCTGGAAATAGGCCATGAGAACCTATCCATGAGAAAGTTCCTTTATGGCTGTTCCATTTTTAGGCAGTTAGGGATATTCTAGCTCAATGGGCATGTCTATAAGTGCATTTACACTGACTTAAATTTACTGCCCAGTAAATTACAATGCAGTAAATGGGACTAGGCCAGCATCTACATATGCAGAAAACCTGGGGCTAAATTTAGTCACAGGTCAGAGTAGCCTTCATGTGCCCCTGTGTCCACCAGGGGGAGGACCAGCCTCCAGCCTCATGACTGCCAGCACTTGAGATTAACTTTAGTTCCAAATTGAAGCCAAGAGAGGTGGCCAGCCCGGAGCCTTGAGCTGGGGCTCTGGCTGGCCCCCTAGTGGCTGGGCAGACCCAGAAGGGAGGCCCCCTGGGTTACTGCACAGTAATGCCTCTACACGTGTGTTACTGTGCAGTAAGTAATTGGGCATAAATTTGATACTTGCATGATGCACATATCAAATTTACGCTCAAGTCAGCATAAGTCACCATAGTTACTGCACAGTACAGGCGTGCAAGTGTAGGCATGCACCCAAACTGCACAGTAATTTCAGTTACTGCACAGTAAATGCGCACATGTAGATGTGCCCAATAGGTTCTAATCACTGGACTAGTATCTGTCTCTCCTGTGCAAGTTAGTGCTGAATGTGTTTGATTCGGTCTTAGAAGTCAAATACGTAAATTGCATTTTGGGAGACAGACTGCACTATGCATTTGATTACAGATAGTTATGGTGGATTTATGTGGATTAATAGACTTTCATTCCAGACGCACTTAAAAGAATCAGATACATGTTTATTCATTGTGTCTGGCACTCTAACTTACACAATTTCCCCATTTTTAGAGCATGTTTCTTTAATGTCTTCTATGATTGCAATTAGATCAGTACCTAGAGGAAATGTATGCTCCTAGAAATTGATTGAACCCACTATTAATAGTGCTTTTTGGATTCTGTATTAGATAGCAAGGAGTCAGATGCAACACTAAATGTTATTATAATTGAGCATTAATGCAAAGGGTAAAAAAATCAAATAAGATTAACAGACCATGGATACATTATCTCACTTGGAATAATACAAAAATAATCATGCAAAACAAAGTGTAGTATTCATAAATCATCTTTACATATGCAACAACAAAATATATAGCAGTTGTTACTCTGAACAAATCTCTTTTTATATACTGTAGCCACTTAAAATGTTCTCAGATATTTTGAATGGTTCACAAGAGAAATTGTATGTTCATCTCTGTGGCTTTTGTAAATATATGGATATAATTATTTTTAATATTCTGAGAAAAACACTCATATTTTCAAGAGATCTGGGAACAGGTTTAGAAATAGGAATGTAACAAAAAAGTTATTTTTCCCTCCTTCAATATTTTGAGGAAGCATCAAATATTTGCAGTCAAGGCACTGCAAAGCTGCACATGTTTCTGATCCACATATTCTATGATTTACACAGCCATTTTTTCCATGCTGCTTAGCAAAGATTTTATACCAGGCCAATGCAATGAGGCTTTATATTGATAGGTACTAATTGCTCTAGAAAATACTGTAGAACTTTATTTCACTTTAATCAGATAATTACATATTCACATTACATTATTTTCTTCCCTGCCTACCCAGACACTGTTGAAGGATGATTCCAACTCTCTTTACTGCCAAATACGTAGGAGATATTCCATTACTTTAATAGAAACAGCATTAATTTTTGGTTGTACCAGACATATAAAGAAGGACATTTTACATAGACTGTGCCCCATACCTACAAGCTACAAACCACCTCCAACAAAAAGAATACAGTGTCTCATTCCCGCCCCAAGCACCGAACATTGAAGATATCTGGCTCTACGCTAGACAATATATGTAAAATTTATCTGCAGTATTTTTATAGATTATTGGAGGGTGAACTCCCATTAGTTTCTGATTGATTATTACAAGTCCTGCTGTTTGCCTGTGTCATACCAGTACCTGAAATATCTGAACTTAGTAATGAGTAGAAATGTCACAAGAATCAGATTTCTTGAGCTATTAGCTCAGCACCACACATGTATGCAGGGAGACATTGCTAAAATGTCCTTAATTTATACTCTATAATTTTAAAATGTATTCCCACCTAGCAGGCATCTTGCGTGCTCATTCTAATCCTGTAAATATTCTGTCTAAATGTAAGAGTTATGTTCTGTTTATCCAGTTAGGGAGAAAACACAAAACCATGATTAAACTCACCATGAAAATAATAGAATACTGAAGCAAACAGCTTGCAAGCCATCCAAGTGCTGGTCAAGTGAGGTAATTAACATCAGATTTTTTTTTCTGGTCAGCAATAGCCATTCCCTTTAATGGGAAAATCCTACAATGAGTGATAACTGATGGTTGAGTACTACTTTCACAATATTCAGGAGCACATACAGTTTGAGGAGTGATGGCTCTCCAGAGAATATTTAATGGCCACTGTGGAGGAAACTTACCTGAAGCCGGAGAGAGGCGGTGGGATGCTGCACCGGCAGTGGGAGCTGCCACGGTCCAAGTCAAAAGAAAAACCTGCAGTGGAGCTGGGAGGGGCCAGGAACAGCTCCCACATCTGTGTGGGTGCAATTTGTAAAAGTGTGCCGGGGCGATTAGCCAAGTGGCCACCCCGCGTTGAGATAAAAGCCCCGACAGGAAGGAAGCTGGAGAGAGCGGAAGAGGCATTCCCATCTAGCTCAGAGAGGTTTAAGAGTACCGAGGAGCCAGCAGCAGAGGAGACATGGCGGCACCCCAGAGGGGGAACCACGGAAGATAAGGCGGCCCAGTTAGGGCCCAGCAAGTCACCTACAAGGCCGGTGTGGACAGAGGCCAGTTGCAGCGTTGACTGGGACACTGGTGAGGACAATGGAGCTAGAGCCCAGACGCAGATGACGGGCAACAGGTACCAAACCCAGGGAGGGGTAACCCGTTAAGGGGACCTGAAGCCCAGGCAGAGGCTGACATCCTGTGAATCAGGGAACACCAAAGGGTGGTAGGGGACGCTTGGTGCCCGTACCATCCTTAGCTCATAGCTATAGCCCTTAAGAAATTGAGCATCAGTAAGGGCCAGAACACCGGCCCTGATGGATAGCATTGCAGTTGGCATTAGGTGGGATGTAGGGGAGGTGGAGCCCCGAGAAACAATTATTACGAGGACAACTGAAGGGGAGTACCAGGGGAGATGGGATTAAACATCCTCCTCCAGCTAAAGAACTAATCATCATTAAAGACATGGCAGGAAAGACCCCTGAGGAGCTGACCCAAGGCCAGTCCCAGTAGCCTGGCCGTGCAACCCAGAAGGTGGCGGCAAGGTTCGATGGAGACCCAGACATGTGATGCTCGGGGGGAGAGGCACGGAAAGCTACAGCCACAATCACATGATATGAAAATGCTTGAAAGCAATCTTTGACATGACTAAACATACAGAAGAGATTGGGTCATTAATGGCCTTGTTCATCTGTAGACCTAAGAAACCTGTCTGATATGTGGAAAACCTCAAGCCATTTTAGCCACCTGTTGAAGCAATACCACAAACATTTGAACAAACAGCCCGAGTTGTCCTTCCATGATAGCAATGACCAGGCCAAATTTGGAAGTCAAGAAATACTAAGTCTTTCTGAAAATTTGGCTACATAATTTAGGTTCCTAAATAAAAGTGTTCACATGCTCACCAATTTTGACTATCTGGCCTATACAGAAGATGGAGAACAATCAGAGCATATATGAACATGTAACTCTGATCAAATTCCAGTTTTATTCTGCAATATTGTTTAAATTAAATCTGGTCTATATTTTAAAGGGAAGAGTTTAAATCAAGGAGGTCTACTGTCAAGTATCTCTTTTATAGTTCTCCTTGTCCTGTTTTCCAGTTTTCACTGTGATTATGTATAAAGTATAAATAACAATGGGAAACCACTTCTATAGCCTATTTACTCTAGGAATTTCCCCCAGCTTCTTTCCAGGGCATAGATTTCTTTATATTTTATTAACTGTCCTCCTCCAATATACCAATACTAGTGGTTACCCAAAAAGGAGGTTTGAGGGTTCAGTCATTTGCAATGACGCAAAACACTGTCACCTTTTGGAGAAGTGGTTAGTACCTCAAATACAAATTACAAGTTACAGCTTCTTCCACATATTCTTTCATTCCTACCCTCAACATTTAGAAAGCATAGAGGCAAATCATTTTATTAAACCTTGTTCTTTAGGAGCTGTCTTTTAAATTTGTCCTACCCAGCTCATTTATTCCTAGTCTCAGTGAATTATATGGCCTGGATCCTTGAGGCACAACTTGTGTGTCAACAGTGAGTCAGACTCAATTCCTTGGGAATCAGGGGCTTGCATGCTAAAAGGCAGAGAGACCTGGAGTTAGATGCCTAACTTGCTTTTACCTAAACATGAGGAAATAGTCTAGCCTTCAAAGACATTTGTATATAAGGTTCCTTCCCTTTTTATAGAATAGTTTAGTAGTTAGAGCACTCACCCAGATGAAATGCATTTTCAATTCCTTCTTCTTCTTGAAGGGGCTGAAAGCAACATCTCCCTAGGGAATGCCCAGATCAGCAGGCCAGGGGTTTTCCTTCATAGGATATACTCTCTCTGAAGTGGTTGAGTGCTGTATGGTTCTTAGAAGTTGGACCAGGCAGACAGTGGGAGTGCATGATTTGGTGGCCTCCTGATTAGGTCAGAGGAGATATGACAGCCACTACTTTAATGAATACCTTAGAAATCAGCAGAACATAATATGACACCTCTCAAGTCAAAAAACACAGATAAGCTCCCTATACATTGGTAGCTGGCAGAAACAATTGCATCAATCAAGTACTGCTTGCACTGGAAGCTCAAGGACGCTGGCGTTACCAACCAATTAAGAATTTCAGGACACAAATATGGACACCCTTCCCTCCCTCTGAGAGATCAGTTATCCATTGCAGACAAGATGCAGCTGACACAAATGCCTCAGGACTCTGAATGTGCAGGCAGGAGACCCCATTGGTGCCAATCTGAACAAAAAGACAAATAAACAGATGTGGTCACACAGCCAGCAATGAGAGCATGCGAGAGAGTGAGATGAGGGCAGTCACACATAGCCAAACAGTGTACCACATATATTTTGCACAGGCTCAATATGATGCTGGGCCCCCACCATGTGATACTGTACCAAAGTTGCCCTAAATTACAGAATACTTTAAAGATGTTCTGCAACTAATTTCAGTGGGCTCCATGTGGTCCTATGCCTTATAGTTATTCAAATTTCTATTCTATCCAAATTAATCTAATTCTGGAAGGGCACTATACCATAAAAGAAACAGAGCTGTGTCACTGCTAGATCTTGTTATGACCAAGAACAAATATCAGTAAGTGGGAAAAAAAAATTAGATCCACAACAAATAGACTTTTTTACTAGCTGATACTTTGGCTCCTTCCACACTCCTTTCCCCTCACTTAACAATGCCACTTCTTCTACCTCAGAGCTCACAGGGGCCAAGGCAAAGTCCAGGTGTTCTTAGCACACTTGCCAGATTCACAAACAGTAGGAAAGGTAATGGACACTCAGTATCCCCATCCCCCATCATTTTATATACCAATTCTGCCTTATTAAGTGCACACATGAGACTGGAAGGCAAGAACTGCCAAGGGCAGACAACACGATATTAAAATATTTATATGCCTGGTGGGATGCAATGACCAATGACATCCACAGTAAGGTAAAAGGGGCCATTTCTATCATAAATGGTAGGCTTGCCAGCCTAACAGAAGCAGAGTAACAGTGGTGGTTACCCTGCAGAAGAATTATATGTTCAACCTGATGGGACAACATTAAAGTCTCAGCATGGTTCTTCTAGGGATGTCTCAAAGTCTAGCCTTCCTATTACCTAACCATCTACTTCACTGTTGGTGAATATATTTGCTGTAACCTTCTCTGACCTCTTCCCTCCTTACTTTTTCTAGCCCTGACTATCCGGATTTCTCTACCTGGCCATTCCTTAACTTCCCTTGAACCCCTATAAGTCCTCCAGAAACCACCTGTTTCCTTAATTGCCTCCTTGACCCTAGTAAGTGGCCCTGTTTTCTAATTCAGTCTACTTTGTATGCTCTGTTCCTAGTATTTTATTACGCCAGAGAAGAGACAAGTTGACTTCTGCTACTCCATTCATGGAGTTTAGAGAACCATCTAAATAGACTGGAGAAGAGAAACTGAGACTAAATCTCTTCAGCAAGAATGTAAGCCACTGCTGAAGACTTTTATTTGCCTGTAAAGTATTATCAACATTTACAGCACTGTCAGATTAATAATACTGTACAGTATGTTGTGTATACATTTTCAGGTATTGTTCCCATTCTTTTGGCTTTTTATGCCTTCAGTGGCATTAAATGCATTTGTTGTTCACAATTATATTCTAAGAGATGACAAGCTTATTTTTAGAGAATAAAAAAGAGTGTATATATTCCAAACAAATATCATTCTATTATATGTTTCAGTATATTTGCTTTACTCCAACTTGTCCATTATTTAAAATGCTCACAAAAGGAAGCTACTTTATAAGTCTAAGGCTAGCTACTTGCAATACTTCTTGACAGCAAGCCCTCGAGTTAAAAAAAAACAACAACCCCAAACCACTAATACCTCATAACCCCCCCCCCCCCCCCCACCATAACATTGCATCTAAAAGAAAGGAATGCTTTAAACATCCACCTACATGTGTGGCTTATTTAAGATGTTAAATAGTTTGCTCCAAATCTTCTAAGTCAAGTAATAGCTCTAGAAGGTCCTGTACAGAACAAAAGCAGCACAACTATGTTGAGTTCAGGAACTCAAGTGAAAAGTAAGGAGAATGGTGTACAGGCAGCAGAGGATGGAATATGTTTAGTGGATCTATGACTGGAGAGCTTGCCCTACAGATTGTGGATGCTACTATATCAAGAGATGCTGATATACATCTTTGTCACATTGACCCCTAGTCTTACATTGGAAGGGAAGGGAGAAAACCAATACTTTCACTTCACAGCACCCTGAAGTAGAGAATGATGTGGGTTTAAAAGTTATGTTAAAATTTGACTAAAAAAAAAGAAAAAAATTCTTAAATGTTGTTGATACCAGTGTACATAAGCATCTAAATTACTTAGAGTGATTATGAACATAAAAGTCGAATAGATCAGATTTGAGGGTGGAAACGTTATTGCCCAGTTTTGCATTTTGACAATATGCAAGAGTTCATCCAATGGATGAAGAGTGCTCTGAATTCCCACTTTTTCTCCTACTTACTTCTTATTTCAGTCTTTTCATCTTTCAATACTTCCTTCCAACTAGCAGTGGTGATGGGGCTTCAGGAGGAGCAAGACATACCTCAAGCCTCTTCAGTTTTTCACTGCAACTTTCCCCTGCTTCTCCCCATATTCACTTGGTATATTGCTCTCCAAGGTGCATTCTAGTCCCCTCCTTCCATCTTCACAGGTTGGCCCTCAAGACTGAAAAGCCTCAGCCTGGTTGGGGACTTTCCTTACCTCTGTTGGCTCACTGTGTCCACTACTTAGGGTTATATTCTTCAGAATTATATTTCTTTTGAGCTGTGATTACTGGGATTTTGCCAAGTGAACAAAGGCTGAACAGTGAGGCTAACATCACTAGAAGGGTTACTGCAGACACAATGGGCTGACTGAAAGATGGACTGGATTTCTTCACGCTGAAGTTCCTTTCCTTGAACTGTGCATATTGGACAGAGAAGCTCTCTTGGAGCTCCTCATGGAAGCATAATTACTACTTGTAGTAGAGCACCGAGGTAGCTCCCCAGTCCCCGTGCAGTAATCTACTCAGGCACTTGCACTGACCTGGGGAGCCACAGGACTTCATCCTCATAGGACATCTGAGAAGGAGCCAGGCTCAGTTAGCACTGAGAATCCTCTCTTCTCTGAGCCTGACTTCCCCTTTTTATATCAGTCCTGGAGGCCTGGCATTGGCTGCAAGCATACCAGGGTAGGGCCATGCTAGCCAATCAACTCTCTTTAACCCTTTCCTGATCAGGCCTAGCAGGTCCACACTATCACACTGCTGAATACCTCTGCAAGGGGTTTTATACCACTGGTTAGCCTTCCCACAATCACCCACAGCTGGTGCCCTAGGAAGTCAGTTGACCTGTAGCTATAGCTCACCCTCTTCCCTTTTTTAACGCATCTTGCACTCCAAAGGAGCAACACAGCAATCAAGGAGGTAATTCTGAATAGCAGCTGCACTAGGACTGAAAGATTTGTGGTTTGGGGGGGAGAAGAGGCCACTTTGTGGAGTAAAAAGGGCTAATGGAGTACAGTTAGCATGAGTCAGGGAGGTAGCATAAGGCCCTGAATTAATAGGTAACCACCTGTTGTTCTAAAGAAAAGGCAACGCATTTCTTCTCTAACCAGTCTCTGAGTATACCAGGCCTCTGTAAATATAAGCCTCACAGATTGTCTTATGGATTCTTTAATGCGGTCTCTTGCTGAACAGAATAATCTCTACAAATTATCAACATCCCATTTCTTAAACAATGATTCAAGTAGTGAAGCCAGTCCCATAAAGAAGGGAAAGGCCCAGGGAGAGAACATCCTTTTGCCCCAGGGAAAGAACATTCTGCAGAGTGGTTCTTGAAGTCCCCAGGGTGGATAAAGGTGGCAGATTTACTACTATGTCTCACTGTACATAGCAGGTGCCTAAATCCACAAAGGTGGCCAGCAGAAGCCATAGTTGTGCCTCCTACTCATCTCTTCTTGGGGTGCTCTCCCTGGAATGATGTATTCTTGTATTTCTATAAATGCAAGGACTTTTCAGAGACTCTTCTTGTGAGACACATACACGTAAGGACAAGCACAATCTAACCCTATATAATCGCTTCCTACTTCCTAAGAAGAAAACCTTCTGAAACACAGTCAGGGACAGGAACTGTCTTCAGAATATTGTCTCACTGTATCTCAGACATTAATGCCAGGACTGTAATTATAAGAAAATGGCAATCTTGAGTGAGTTGTGTTGAAAAGAATACGGTGATGGTGGTGGGAGTAGAGGATTCATTCCAACAGTTTTCCAGTAGTATATTCATCATCAGTGTAATTCAACTACTACATTCAAATGCCTAAAGGCTTCTCAATAAATAGCTATTAGTGTCCTTAATTACAGTTCCTAATACTTCCTTAATATAGGCTGCAAAGTTATTTAACTAGAATTTATCTGTGATAACTACAGTCCCCTTCCCTGATATCAGTTGCACCGTTTATCATTATAAAAAGAAGGAACATATCAAATTACAAGGATAAAGATTACAAGGATGGGGTACACAAGTATATTCTGTTTAGCAAATTCATGGTGGCATGTGTGCCTTTAAAAAAAAAATTAAGTCCATTCACTTACATACCTACCCAGTTGCATTCATTCTAAGAATGGGAACAGTCTCATGCTGCCAGCCAAATTTAAACTTGCTAGTATTCATATTGCGTCTAAGAAAAAAACCCAAGGAGCTAAAATTCTCACATGCTATGTGAGGAACAGAACCCAGGAGCCGGGGTTCCAAAACATAGACCTTTACCACTGTATGTGTGTCCTGGAGAGAACCAGCTGGGTTTGTTTTCTCTCTCATGCATAGAGCAAAGTACAGAAACACTTTTGTCTTCCTTTGGGGTTTTTTGTTTTTTAGTTTTTAAAGGCTAACAAGTAGTAGTTTCTTTGTTCTTTCCTTTCAAAGATCTTGAGGTGTTGTAATGTGGAACATCTCTGACTTCAAAGGGAAATAAAGTTTGATGCCAACTGAGGACATGACTTCAGTTTCCATCTTTTAGGAGAGAACTTCAGTTTAAGACTTTCACTTTCATGTCATATAGATGCTGACCTCTAGATGGAGACCTCATCACAAACACATAAGCAGGTCTGACTCAGGCCACCGTGCTACAGTGTGCTTGCAGTGTACAGCTTGATTGCTTTCTGAACTTGAAAAAAAACTTTTGAGAGTTACAGTTGGCAAGCTGAGTTTGAATCTGTACAGTTTCTGTTTCAGAGGTGTTGTAAAATCACGATAAACTGCTCATCACAGCATCACAACTGTGCCATTGTATGGCTTAATAGATGCACTCAAAAAGTAGCTAACACATTTCATGAAATGAGAGGCAGAGCATTAAGTGCCCATGCTTTCCAGTTTGTGTGTATTTGTTTTACTGTTTAGTCATGTTTTCCCAGGAGTGTATTTATATGGTGCCTAATCAGACCTGAATGCTATGCTGGCACTCCCTTGTGAGCCTTAACCATCTAGACACAGACAGACTTTGGTTCTTAGTTATATCAGTATAAATCTGGAGTAACTCTACTGAAGTCTGTAAATTTGCATCTTTGTACCAACAGAATTTTTTTCCTTTGCTCTTTGTCAAAGTGTAAATGCTCACTCAGCTGGTCAGCAGCAGCATAACTAATGTTGGGGGGCAACTAGGCAGCATCCCTGGTGGGGTGGGAGATGCAAAACTAGCAGCCCCCATAAATTCTAGCCAGACACTGCTTCCCTGTGTACCACCTCTGCCCAGAGCACAGAACTGTCCTGTTAGACCTCTGCCGGTTAGAGGACTAAATACAACAGCGATGCATTATTGCCAACAGGGAAAACCTCAGTCAGGATTAGCTGGGGCATGTTGGGTCCCTTCTCATCGCCCTGAAGCATGCAAAGCACAGGTGTTCATTTAGCACCAAGCCCCATGCTTAGATGTCAGAGGCTGCAGGCTGCAGACTGATTTTGGGCTCCACCTGGGAACTAGATCCCACCCATTTCTGCTGGCATTGGGCAGCATAATTGAGAGAAAATGGTTTATTAGGTCTCTCAGACCAGAGCAGGTGAGAGGGGAGGGAGGAAACAATTGGTAACTACCTGCTGCAGAAACAAGCTTTCTGTTCCATTCCCAGACATATCTAATGTGCTAGATCTCTCATATTACTGGAAGCAAAGGTGATTATCAACATTGTGCTTAGGAGAAAATGTTGGTGTGCGGTTTTTTCCATAGGTCATTCTGAGGGTTTGATTTAGAGTTTACACAGAGGGGTTCCAATGCAGTTTGGTTTAAAAAAAATCATAAAAAATGTGCCTAAGATCCCTAGAATCCAATGACTCCTAGGAGAGTAAGCCCAGCTATTATGTTGTATCTGAGCACATAAGTCTTGATGTCTCTGCAAAATGTGTACTCCCCTGTGTCGGTTCCATGTGCACATGGCACTCTCCGTCCCTTACTTCAGCCTCAAGCTTCCTCTTCCTTTTTCTCTTGACCCCAGATCTTGGGGGTTTCTGGGAGATGTAATCCAACTAACAGTCAGCACAGTTCTGCAGACTGCCCTGGTTCCTCCTGCTGTTACACCCATTACATTCACAGTATACAAGATTACCTACTAAACATACTAAATTCATCGATGATGTAAAATTGCATTTCCTGCTAGATTTCAATTAAACTGATTTTTGGCTTTCTCAGATTCTGCCACAGACCTCATATTGACACAGCCCCCACTTCTTTTATCTGCCTGGGATACCTTCCCCTAAGAAATGTGTACCTACCTAACCACTTCTGGGCCACACACCTGGAAATAAGGTGGTAGAGACATTTTGGGGCTGCCCTCTGCTTCCACCCTTGGTCTCTCTGTCTCCAGTAAGAGTGAGGCACTTGCCTCATTTCATGTTGGGCATTTTCAGTATGGGAGCCATTGGATAGAGATGACTTCTCAGCCGCACTCTCAAAAGCACCACAGAAGCAGCCTGAATGCATCCAGGAAGAGCACACACCAACTGCAGAGGCTTCCTCAGTCTGACGAAGGGTTTTTAAACACGAAAGCTTGCTAAATTTTGTTTCCCCCCCAACTATTTAAGTTGGTTAATAAAAGGCATCAGATTCACTCAAATAACCTTGTCTGCCCTCAGTAGAAGCAGTACAGAAGTGACAACTAGGTCTCTCTCCAACCATTCATGAGAAGATCCCAATTTTTTTGCTAATCTTGAGCTACTAAAGAATAATGTCACTGCAACCATGTTTTTCACTATAACAAATTAACTATTGTAACCCTTTTTTAAAGTTATCCATGCTTGCAAAGCAAGGTAACTGCTTAGATTTTCCTTAAATTGAGTAGTGGTGAAACAATTGTCTTTTTTTTCCTCGGGTTTTTTTTTAAATTTAATTTAATATTGGAAAGTAAAGCTAGATTTTGCCTTTAAGCATGACACTAAACAAGGAGTAGTTATGTAAACCATACCACTCCAGGAGCCACTGTGATTCAGAGACACTCCTTCAAGTCACAGTTTCTACCCTGTTCTCTCCTTAGTGCTAAAAAATGTATGCTGGGGTAGTCTAACAATGAACTGTTGATATCACCTCTCCCGTGGGAAAGAGACTGGTATTAAGCTTTTACCCACCATTCTCACCACCCACCTACCTGTTCTGTGGAGGAAGCAAGAAGGCGTATAACCTGAAACTCCCTCTGCAGAACACATAAAGACAACTAACAATAGAGTCTTAATCCCCAGCTCCCTGCACGGAATCATCCCCGGGGAAGAGAGAGGGAGGTTAGATGTCAAATGCTCCTTTTTTGGCCATAATTTCATTGCCTACAGGCAGTACCAGTGCATTTAAGTTAATGCAGCCTTTGTTTGCATTTAAAATGGTATTTTGTTTTTATCTACAGTATATCTAAGCCAACTATCAAATGCCTTCTTAAATAATGCATTTAGAACTACAATTACACTTTTAAAGATACATATTTAATTCCACCCAAACTCTAAATGAAAATGGGTACATTGTACATTAAATAAAATGTTTAAAAGAACTATTCCTTATCAGACTAAAATCTACTATATAGCATAATTATGTATATTAATGGCAGGTTCTTGCATACTGACTCATATCAATATTGCTAAGTCTGTAAATCTACTGTTACAGCTACATTTAACAGAGAGCAATGCCTAATTATTGTGAAAAAGCCACTAACACTTAATGGAAAACTTTGAAAAGCTTTTTCTTTAGACACAATTCTGTTCATGATAATAGAGAAAGTGAAAAATATATGTTCTCTGGTTTTCTGTTTCAGTAATCATCGCTAAGTACATTTGCGTTAAAACATGGCCCTAGTAGTTAAGACATGTATTGGCCCTTACTGCCTATTATGTCCCCAAACTCCTAATACATCATCACAATTAATTATAATTTGGAAGCATTTCTATGCTATGCATATCTCACAGCTTGCTGATTAGCATGCTCCTTGGTGAGGGGAAAGGTGAGTTTGACCCTCCTCGGGAAGAGCATTCAGTTTAACTCAGATCTGCCTTCCAGACACCTGTTCTAATCCCTAAACTAAATTGATAACAGGAGGGTAGCACCTCCTCTTCCAGCACTGTTAGTAATCATGCTCAAAGCATGATTATTAGATTGAACTCCTTATATAAGACAGGGGGAGGAACACCTGGGTTTGAGATTCCAATAAGGTTCAGACATAAGCTAGGTGCTAAGGTGCTCTGTCAAGACTGTTGTACTTCTGGACATGTGCAAAAACAGAAATACAATCACCTGGGGAGCTCTGGTGAGCCTAAATTCTGGTGCAACTAAATATTTCTGAGACATATTCCCTAAAGAAAGCCTCTCAAATGCATCTCTTAAATTTCCTTGTTATTTGCATAATAGACAAATTGCATATTTTAAAATATGGATTATATGCGCATTATGATGTTCATGGGTTATTTGTGACCAAGGATGGATCATGATTATGAAGCTTAGTTTATCCAGTCAAAGACGGGAAATGATGCTCTGTGGTTTAGATTACCCAGAGCAAATATTCATGTGTTCATGAAGTTGGTGTGCAGGTAATGAAGACACTTATGTTTCATGACCTAAGCCTGGGTAATTATGGAAGCTGGGAAAAAGAGGTTATATTAAAAAAAAAAATCATTATAACGAACGATGAACAAAATCTTGAGGCCTTACTCCACACTTGAATGTCGATCCAAAGTCACTGAGGTCAATAGGAAGAGTCCCGTTGAGTCAGCTGGGCTTTGAATGCAACACTTTTTTTTCAGACCAGTGAATGTATTTAAGAGTACTTGACTCTTTGGGTTTGTTTTGGATGTCTATCCAGGGCTCTTGAATGAAGGGGTGAAATTCCCGAAGGTAAACTAATTAAACTGTCATGAAAAAAACCCTAAAATAAGTAAAATGCTTATTTAGTGTTTATGGCTGTGTTCTACATTCTGAACAGCTCTTGGAGTACATGCCAGTTTATCAAATGTAATCCTAGGAGGTTAGATCGGAAAATGATTTCTACTCATTTGCACTTGTTTCAAAGGTGACTCCATCATCACTGTCTGAAAGACGCTCTGCCCCTCTGTAACAAATGATTACAACTAAATGAATCCCAGAGGTTTGCCACTAATGCAGAACAAAGGCATAAGAATGAGAGCTGCAGCTCAAGATCTATTTTTTATACCAGCATAATTTTTTGCTTCACTGATCTATCACTACACAACAGCTGCTGGGCTAGAGACTTACTGCACTGTAGGAATGCTACCAAATCCTTTAGTGACTGGTCGCATGTGTTTGCCTCAGGCCTTCAAAAAAGTCACAGACTGGGGAGGAAGGACTGGTAGGTTAATGTCACTTCACTTTGTCTATAAGGGATTTGAAGACGCCAGACACATTGGAATGACAGCCTGCAACAAGCCAGAACTCCATATGGACTTGCATTGTTACCTCGGCAGATGTAGCTAACCTCTTTTGAAAATAAAACCAACAAACAAACCTTTCATATTTGAACTGCCACAAATACGATATGTTCTGTTCTTACACAATATTGAGTTGTAGATGAGCTTTTCCTAATGCACCTGTTTACAAAGGCAGCCCCTTGTTTATTTATATTGGTTTTTGCCTAATTAACAAAGATATTCATTCCCATTTCCAGATGTTTAGAATGGCCTTCACATCACTTTACTATGCAAAAATTATTGCAAACAATAATGGTATAGAAGGCAAGTTAATTAAGAATCAGAGGAAAACTAAAATCTCTCTCATGACAGCTCTCAACAGAAGATGTATTTTAAAAAATAAAGAGGAAAGATAAACAAAAATAATGATTGCATTGTTTGCAACATTTACCGTAAATATGAATTTCTAATATAATTACAACATTAAGTGCACTTTAAAGTTGACTCAATATGGCAAAAATGCTACATAGTATATAGCTGGATTCAGAAACTGAGTTATGACACCAATTTGGAAAGGGATATTTTATCCAATTGGTTCTTGAAGAAAATAATAAAAAGGAAAAAAAAAAACCCCTTAATAATAATATCAGGAGAATAGTAATCCACTTTCCAATAGTTCATTTGTTTCTAATCTGTGGTGCAAGGGCCTTCCAAAATGGATGAACACTGGCAATAATTTCCCATGGAGCTGAAAAGAATAAAACTGCCGAGCTTCAGGGAGCACTGCAAGGGTTATATTTGTACTTAGGCTTTTGGGGAGGGAGAAGTAGAAGAAATAAATGTTCTACTACTCTGGTGACAATCACCTAATACAGCGGTGCCCAGTCTTCTGGCTCTGTGGGTGAGATGAGTGGATTGGGGTTGGTCCATGGGCTGGATTCCACATGGGACTGGCCAATGGGTGTGCCCGTTGCCCTGACCAGACCCCATATGCCTGGATCCAAGCACACTTCAGGCCAGTCAGACCTCATGCAATGCTGATTCAGACACATACCAGACTGCGGGGCTCTCTACTGGTCTAGAAATATGGCAGCAGAGGAGCAATAATTAATATTAACAAAATTCCCCCACTGCCATATTTATGGACCCATTGAGATTGATATCCAGACACAGATGATATGTCTCAATGGTCTGGATTTGGCCTGAGGGCCAGGGGTTGAACACCTCTGATCTAAAATATGGATGAGGATATACTGCGGGCATAGTAGGCTACTGGGAATCTGGCCTGTGGATACTCACATTCTTTATTATAAAAGCTGCTGACCATTTCCATTACATTTTTTAATATTACATCAAAGGCATCTAGAGCACAGGGTGGGAGGCTTTTTCTTTCCTTCATGTTATAAATCTAAATAAAATCATCTAAAGCAAAATATAATTACATAGAATTGTTATAGTGGAAAAAAATCTCTCTGTGCCAGAGTCATTAGGGTTTCTGTCATAATGTAAACTCCTGTGATTTATGTAGCTTGAATGTGACAAGAAACTATTAACTGTACAAGGATCCTTGTAATGTGGCAAACAAATAAAATGCCATTATTGTAAATGACATAACACCCCAGAGGTCTTACTCTTCTCACTAAAAGTCAAGTTAATCTTAGATATGTTATATAGATATATATGTTAGCTATAAAATAAATTAGTTTACTTTTTTTCTAAATTAATAGGCAAGTCCACTGATGGAATACTGGCAAAAATATATTAAATAAAATTATATAAATCTGTTTAATGCCTTTAAAGAAAGCATTTATTTAGTCTAGAGATGAGAAGACTGACGGGGGGATATGATAGCAGTCTTCAACTACCTGAGGGGGGATTCCAAAGAGGATGGAGCTGGACTGTTCTAAGTGGTGACAGATGACAGCACAAGGAGCAATGGTCTTGACGTATGCAAGGGAGGTTTAGGTTGGTTTTAAGAAAAAAAAACCTTTCCCACTAGGAGGGTGGTGAAGCACCAGAACAGTTTACTTAGAGAAGTGGTAGAATCTCCATCCTTGGAGGTTTTAAGACCCAGCTAGACAAAGCCCTGACTGGAATGATCTAGCTGGAGATGGTCCTGCTTTGAGCAGGGGGTTGGAGTAGATGTGACCTCCTGAGGTCTGTTCCAACCCTAAAATATATGATTCTATGATTTTAATATTTATTTTATTCATCCTCCCATCTACATTTATTTTGTTTACATTGACATACTATTATTTTAGTGGATATTATTATTTAATGGCACTGGGCAAATCCTGAGGAGTGTAGAGGCCCTTTGATCTGGTATCCCATGACCAACTCTTGGTGACACTGGCCAATTGTGGCCTTGGGTCCACCATGATCCACTGGCTGGGAAATTTGCTCCGTTGTTGGACCCAGAGGGTGGCAACTGATGGAAGTCAATCGTCATGGTGCCCTGTGGCCAGTCGGGTCTCCCAAGGCTCTGTCCTTGGACCCATATTGTTCAACATCTTCATTAATGATGTGGACATTGGAGTCAGAAGTGGACTGGCCAAGTTTGCTGATGACACCAAACTTTGGGGCAAAGCATCCACACCTGAAGACAGGAAGGCAATCCAGGCTGACCTGGACAGGCTCAGCAAATGGGCAGATGAGAACCTGATGGTGTTCAACACTGAAAAATGCAAGGTTCTTCACCTTGGGAGGAAAAACCTGCAGCATCCTTATAGGCTGGGCAGTGCTACACTGGCTAGTACTACAGAAGAAAGAGACTTGGGGGTCATGATTGACCACAAGATGAACATGAGCCTGAAATGTGATGTTGCAGCTAGTAAAGTGACCAAAACACTGGCTTGCATCCATAGATGCTTCTCAAGCAAATCCCAGGACAACATTCTCCCCTTGTACTCAGCCTTGGTGAGGCCACAGCTGGAGTACTGCATCCAGTTTTGGGCCCCACAATTCAAAAAGGATGTGGAGAAGCTTGAAAGAGTCCAGAGAAGAGCCACGCACATGATCAGAGGTCAGGAAAACAGACCTTACGACGACAGGCTGAGATCTATGAGGCTCTTTAGCCTGGAAAAGTGCAGGCTCAGGGGTGATCTGATGGCCACCTATAAGTTTATCAGGAGTGACCATTAGTATCTGAGGGAATGTTTGTTCACCCAAGCACCCCAAGGGATGACAAGTTCGAATGGATATAAACTACTGCAAGACCGTTTCAGGCTGGACATAAGGAACAATTTCTTTACTGTCTGAGCCCCCAAGGTCTGGAATAGCCTGCCATAGGAGGTGGTTCAAGCACCTTCAAGAGTAAATTAGATGCTCATCTTGCTGGGATCCTATGACCCCAGCTGACTTCCTGCCCTTCGGGCTGGGGGCTGGACTCGATGATTTTCCAAGGTCCCTTCCAGCCCTAATGTCTATGAAATCTATGAAATCTATGAATAAAGAAGCTTATAATTGGCTTAACTGGCCAGTGGGTACTCAGGTCCAGGTATACCTTATCCTGCCTCTAGGCAGGGGGTTGGACTAGATCACCTCCTAAAAGGTTGCTTCCAACCCTATATTTTCATGATTTTACCTCAATGTATTTGTGATGAAGTGTGTTTGAGCAGCTATTTATCAATTCAATCCTGTGTAGATCGAAAATATCTCACTGACTTATCCCTAATACATTGATCTTGTTCTAATTGTCTCTTTGCCATAAGAACTGTGTAATCTTGGGTCGCATTAAGTGGTAGCATTGCAACATGAAAAGCAGTGGCAAGCTTGAAATTAATGCTTCTCAAATTACTGTTTTTCTTTCAGCAGAGGAATATCAAGTCACTGCCATAACTCTATGGATAGGAGACACTAAGTCAGCCTATTTTTACTGAAGGACGGGGCTGGTGCAAGGGTGCCCTGCTGGCAGCAGATATATACAGCTGCTGATTTGTTTAGTTCCATTAGGTAGGAAATAGTTCACTAAATAGCATCCATTATGAGTATTTCCTCATCCTTTTGCCAATCAGAGTTCTCTACAAGACAATATGGAAACAGTACCTGCCCAGATCCTTGGGAGGACAAAGTTAGAATAACATTAAGGGAATACCTTTAAATTAAGATTGGTGAAAATATTTTTAAGTAAAGATAAAGGGCTTCTTTTGAAGGATGGGGATATATGTTAGATAGTAAAAGAGTGGAAGAATTAAATAGTATCCACTTAAGTTAACCAGCTAAGAAAAGGTCTGACAATTTCATCCACTTGAGAGAGCATTTCTAAATGTCAGAAACTGAACTCATGTTTCAACCATTTTTGAGACAGGAATCAATTTCATACACTTGCTCTAAATGTAAAAATGCTGTCAGCATGGGAAGAAAGATTTTTTCTTGTTCCTCCCCTCCCTCCCGAAAAAGAATCCATGCCCTAAATTGTTATAAGACATTCACATAATTGTCAGACAGAAAAAAAAAAAAAAAAAAGACCTCCCAAATCTGGCTGTAGAAGGCACGGCAACTTAGAAAGCTGGCTGACTAGAAATGTCTCTGACGAAGGAAGTAGCAAAGCTCTATAGCATTGGCTTACAATACAATGCAGTTTTGAAAGGAGAGAAGGTGGTGGGGGGGAAGCAATGGAGGAACCTAGAAAACAGGCAAATATAATGCATAAGCCATCTATTCACATCAAAGAAATAACAGCCTGTGGAAACAGAATATGATGCAGAAGCTCACGAAAAATCAGGAGACAAGAAACAAGAAGTGATGGAAGGGGAATCCCTGAAAAGGATGGCTTAAGTTAGTAGGACTAAGTGAGCTAGTAGGCTTAAGTTAGTAGGCTTTACATTAGTTATGTTATAACAAATTTAGGTTGAGTAGCTCTGAGTGACAGTGAGCACAGATGTCTAGCTCTGAAAATCAGGCGTTTATAAAGCAAGTCACAATGGAAGATAAAAGTTCAGAATAATCCAATATGCTTTGCAGTTCACTCCTTGAGTGTCTTCTGAAGAGTCTTCAAAGTTTTCAGCAGTACCTGCTGTGCTATACAATGTTTCCTCAGAGAACGAAACATTAACCGACTTGATTTTGTTTTGCCAGGATCCTGATGCTATTCTAGATGAGTAGTACTGCATTCACCAAACAATAACACTGTAGATATTATTTTTCGGTTGAAAATTATGATGGGCAGGCTGCTTATGGGAGTCTTTCTATTACCTTCAATTGGTTCAAGTCCATGATGTCCAGAAACAAATGTTGAAGACACTCCTCATAGTGGAAATCCCAAATATATCTCAACCCCCCAGTATATCCTTTCAGAGATGGGCCTAAAATGAAACAACAAACCCTACAACCCCAAATATTCTATATTGTAACTAGATTATAATTTTATCACATCATTTTCCATAACTGAAACACCTTCTCTCACTCACAAAGTAAGACTAGGCTAACATTTTCAAATGTACACATAACTTAATTTACACATTTGTATTGTGGGAGGGATGCACTGAGTTACTAACTGCTTGACTCACAGGGCACAATATGACTATGAGTACATTTAAAAATATTTTAAATATTTTTATGTAAAAAGAAATCCTGAAATGTAATAAATATATGTGTACAACTGCACATGCAAAATTATGCAAGTATAATCTGTCACCACAATTATCATGATTCCATATTCAATTGTTGCAATTCTGTATGTAAATGTTCAAAGTTTAACTAGCTACTTTCACACACAATTCTAAAAATCTAGTTGTAAAGTGTTGTATCTATCACTTTTCCTAAATGGCCCTTATATTGGATATTTTGGTTTGCAGAGGAATGATGCCTCTGAACATGTGCAGTAAACAAATGGCTGATTTTCCCGGAAAGTATTTAAGATGAAATATATGGTTTTAGTCAACCATAATTGAGGAAGTGGTGAAAAAGTTGTTTGTATGGGGGTTTTTTTAAACAGTTTTCCATTTCATGAAAGAAAGCAAAAAACATGTGATAGCAACTGACTTTGATGGGGCTGGGTGTCCTATTCCAAAAAGGCAACAAGAAAAAGAAGAAGAAAAGAAACCTATCTAAATGTTTTTTAATTGCAATGTTTAGACAATTCCAAACATGTGTCCAGACAAATAAAATTAACATTTGGAATTAATTAAATAAATCGCTCTATGAAAGTGACTTTTAATACAGCACTTATTAGAGAACATGCATGTCTATGATGGACATATACAATATAAATTCAACCCTTTGGCAGTACTTGCCTTCAGTTGAAAAAAACAAAGGAAGATATACTCCATCAGTATCAAATGGAAGTGATACAATGCTTTCAAAGAGATGGCTTTCTATGGACATGCTTTTCGGTCATAAATATTGGGAGCACTATTACAAATCATAGCATAACCCTTTTCTCCAGTACTCTGTTCATTGTTTTCCTTTTTTTCCTGGTCTCTTTATAACATCTTGTTTCTTTATCTATTTCATATTGCACCTTTTGAAAAAAATAAAATAAAACAAGCAATGCTGTCTGCAGACTTTACTCATATAGTCACTAACTATGGCTTTGGACAAAAGTTTTGGACAATGTCTTGTACATGTAAAAAACACTGAAAAAACTGGTTCTTATCTCTCCTTTGGATAATCCTGTATAATTTTATAAAGGTGACATTTTTCTTTATCCCAGATAGTAGATTAAGAGATTTTCCTTCTCCACAAAGCTTTTCCTAAATATCTCTTTAAAACTTCTGCAGAAACTATCAAGTATCTGGAGCCAATAGAAAAGACAGGTTCTGTACCCCAATTCAGACAAGGAACTCAAACTTCCAAGGTGACAGTTGAACAGTTAAGAATCCAAATACCAACCATAATCTGGGAGAAAACTACAAATTTCACCATGTATATGACATTGAACCGACTATTTATTATCGCCTTCTTGTTCACTGGGTGCATCTACACATGCCTCCAACTGCACGGTTGTTACTGTGCAGTCATGTAGTACATGCGTTACTACACTGTCCCGGTGGCACATGGGTCATTTCTGACTCTATTGCAGAGTAGCAACGAGCTACTGTGCAGTTAAATCAGTATCATGGTTTGTGCCCGCTGACACTATGGCTCACGTAGGTGCACCTCATTTTTCATTGACTGAGTAGTGCTGGAATAAAAACACTGACTTTCATCAGATAGACATTCTCAACAAAGGTATCTAGAAATCAGGAAACTAAATCTAACTTTTTTTCAGGATAGTCAATTAGCATTATTTGAATAACAGTCATTCAACTCGTCTTGTCCCAGTATAAAAATATAGCTCTTATCTATAGAGCTATGAAGACACTCTCACTATGGACATGTCTTTATTGTAAACATGGATAAATCATTTTTCATGAATATTGTAAATGCAATCCTGTGTCTTTAAAGTTAATGGGAGTTTTAGTATAGATGTGTTGATGGTTAAGATTTACTCTATATTTGGTAAATATTGATTTCCTGAAAGCATTTTTGGACCTGTCTTGGACTTGTGAGTCTATTTCATAATTGTGTTCGAGCATACTGATATAAATCGAGAATCACTTTCAGTTCAAAGGTATTACACTATATTCATACTTGTCTAAGAGATTAAAATCTGTCTCTATGTTCAATCTTCATCTTTCCATGGTTTGTTGAAAGATAGGTTTGGGCTCCTTGGGCACTGAACATATACAATTCTTTGATTTTTTCCCCCCCAAGTAGATTCAAATGTATTCATGCCCCAGTTCCCTCAATTTATATTCACTTCCCCTGAAGGACTTTTCATGGTTTACTAGATCTGGGTTGCAATCAGTTAAAAGATATTCCTTAAAATAACATGGCTTCAGCTCTTCTGGCTGCCCTCTGGGTTTCAGTGGCAGCTGAGCATGAAATCAGGATGTTGAGTAAAGTGTGTTGGCTTTCACTTTTACTTTAAAAAAAACCCCAATTATTACATTTCTTTTATACATTTGATTTAATACATTAGGCAACAAATAGAGACATGAGATGTTATACACTTGGTTTCCAATAGTCAATGGCATTCACCTGCTTTCTCATTCTAAGTGATGCCCAGTACTTATGGGCTCAGAATACCTACAAGAACTCAGCCCTTGGATGAAAAGCAATTGTCTCAACCTGACTTAAAAAAAGACCAAGTTATGCTGGTTGGAAAAAGGAAAACCTGTGAAGAACCAGCTGAGAAGCTGTCTCCATCCATTACTGCAGGAAGACATCCTCATTTTCAAAGTGACATGAAACCCTGAGATTTGACTTATGTTACCTGATCATTTAAGTTTAATGATACTTGAAATTTGTTGTTGCTGTTGTTGCTGGTTTTCATTTCCATGCATAGAACAACTCATCTAGAGAGAACAATCAACTTATAACTGGGGCTCAATCACAGAAATTCACATTCAATCTTGGACAGAAGGAAAAGGCTTCATCTGGTAGAAAAGGTATCCGCCTGTCGTACCCATGGTTTACTTTGTTGTGTACACATCTGCCAATTCCAGAAGCCCCTGAATCATTTCCTAGTCTGTTTTCAATGCCAGTTTAAATATTTGGTCATCACTGGGTGTGTCTACATGAGACACTACATCACTGTAACTTGTCACTACAGCGGCGTAGCATCTAAAAATAACCATGTGGTGCCGGGACTGTGCAGTACCAAATGCACAGTTGGTGGCAGATGTAGATGCGTCCACTGTCATGTAAACTAATAGATCAAACCTCAGTTACACAAAATACAGAACTGTGTTCTACAAAGTTTTGAGACAGCTATACTCTCCTGAGGTAACACAGATCACCAGTGCCAGGACAAAGTCCATATGAGTTGGAGATAAAGACTTTCTAGCTATGGACATTATGATGACAGAAATACAGTTCTGAATCAGACCTATAGGAAACAGAGCAATAACTTCCTCTTTAAGACTAAGAGTGATGCTGTAGCTGTGATGGTTCAGATATTATGTGAGGCAAAGATTTCTTAGGGTGATATCTTTTATTGGAGTAAATATGTAGTTGGGATAAAGTTGGACAAGCTTTTCACTGCAAAACTTTCTTCCTCAGGACCATTTAGCACCATCTCCAACAGTGGCAGAAGTGGAAGCTATAGATGGAAAGCATTGAACTGGATATCTTTAGAGTGATGTATTTCCTATTCGATACCTCCCCTGGCATCCACCATTTAATGATTTAATGGTGACAAAAGACATCTCCAACCATTCTGTTCAGTAGCCATTATTCATCAATGATCTATCATCCAAGAAGTTACTCAGTCCCTTTTTGAACCTGGCTATACTATCTACCTTTACCAGCTCCTGTGGCAATGAATTCTACCACTACACACTGCATAAAACTGTACATTTTCTTGTTAGTTTTAAACCTATCACCTACTTATTTCATTGAGTTCCCCCTAGTTCTAGTATTCTGGGGCTTGGAGAACAACAGTACCCTGTTCACTTGGTCCACACCCTTCATGATTTTATAGACCTGCATCATATCCCTCCTCAGCCTTCTGCTTTCCAAAGTGAAGAGTCTAGACCCACTGGTCTGTAGATCCTGGGATCACCTCTAGAGCTCTTTTGGAAGATGGGTGTTATCATTGGCCACACATCAGTCCTCTGGCACAGCAGCCATTTGTTAGTACAGGTTATGTACTATTAACTGCTGGCAATAGTACAGGTTATGTACTATTGCCAGCAGTTCTGCTATTTCACTTTTGAGTTCCTTCAGAGCTCCTTACTAGTATTTAGTTTCTTGATTTGTTCTAAAATATCTTCTGTTGTCACTTCAGTCTAGTTCACCTCTTTAGATACATTTTTTAGAAAGGATTGATCTGGAATGGGAATTTCCCCAGTATCTTTGTAGGAACTTCTGATGCAAAGAATTCATTTAGCTACTCTGCTATAGCATTCTCATCCCTGAGTGAACTGTTTTTGGTCATCTAAGAGTCCTGCTGATTCTCTAGCTGGCTTCCTGTTTCTGATGTATTTTTAAAAGTTTTTATGACTAGCTTTAGAATCTTTTGTTAGACCCTCCTAAAATTCTTTTTGGCCTCCAATTATTTCACTTTTATGTTTGATCTGCCAAACTTTGTAGGCTTTCCTGTTTTCCTCATTTGGGCACACCTTCTATATTTTTTTAAGGATACCATTTGTGCCTTGAATAGCCTCCTTAGCTCTGTTATTAAACCATTCAGGGGTTTTATTGGACGACCTGGTACACTTTTTGATTTCTAATATATACTTTAATATGGTATTTTTAAGCTGCTTCCAAGCTGTATGTTGGCTATTTCCATTTTTTGTCAAATGTAAACTTCTTTCTAGCTAATTTCCTCATTTTTGTGTAATTTCCTTTCCTAAAACTGTACATTGGTGTGATGATCCCTTTTGGCTTACTCCTTCCTGCTGGACTGTTGCATGTAATTATGTTATGGTTGCTATTCTGAAGTGGCTCACAAATGGATACTTCCTGAAAAAGACTCTTAACAAATATGATATGAGGCTATCTAAGTAAATCCTAAGAAACTATAATAGGTACAAGTACATAATTTCAGAATGAAAATGCTCTGTGGACTATCAGGCCTATGCAAGAAACACGACATCATTCCCAGGGGACTAAACATCTGCAATCCTCCGACTACTACACACAACTCCAAATATGCTTCATAACTTCGCAGGAGAACTCAGGAAGGAAATCACCACATGCTACAACAACTTAAAAGAGAAAAATCCAGACATCTTCCCAAACATTATATTATGTTACAATGTATACAAACAGTCTACCAAAGATTTTCTACAACATCCATCTAACATAAAAGGAAGAAATGGAACCAATTACTCCAGGAACAATTTTCCCAACCACAAAACAGCCTTCAGAGAAACAATATCAACAGTGTACAACATTCCAACCTCAAACTCGATGCAACTGAAAGAAACAACCAATCCTCAAATATCATCACTCTCTCCAGGGATGTATTTTGTAACTGTGTTGGTCTAAGACAAAAAGAAATGCAAAACTCTAGAACTCTTGGTTCAGAGATGATATCTTGTATTCGACCAAGTAAGAAATCACAACAAATTGTAGCCAAACTTCACTGCTGACGAACAAGGAAGATGTGTATACCTCCCTGCCTTTCTGCAGTCTGACACCACCAGGGAAGGAATCCTGCCTTTTCTGTACATCAAAGAGCAACTCACAAAGACACTCTCATAGACCCAGAGGAACAGATTTCCACCTTCAGCTTCCTCTGTGCAAAAATGAAGTTTATTTTTTACCTATGGGGATTTTTTACCATCTTTAATTTTCCCTGAGCCTGAGGAAGGGTGTGCGTGCCTGAAAGCTTGCAGAAAAAGATTTATTTATTTTTTGAAATTTCTTAGTTGGTCTAATAAAAGGTATCAATCTCTCCCTGCATAAACTTACCAAAGCTGGAAAGCCTGTTCTCTCTAGAGTTCCTGGGGTAATTGATATAGACAATTTTCTGATACCACCTACTACACAAAACTAGAGGATGATCCTACTCCCCTTTTTACCCTGAAACTCAAAACTGTCATCAAATCATTTCCATCAGTACTACAAGAAAAAACGACAGAACTTGATCACCTCACTACCCAACTGAGGGATTTTTACATGCCACCTAAAATCCACAAACAAGGGAACCCTGGCAGACCTAGAATATCCAACCATGGAACCCTCACTGAGGAAATCTCTTTCTATGACCAGGTTATGAAACACCCGGACACAGGAGGAGGGGTGGATGTCGTATACTTAGACTTCAGGAAGGCCTTCGATACGGTATCCCACCCCATACTGGTGAACAAGTTAAGAGGCTGTGACATGGATGTCTACACAGTCCGGTGGGTGGCGAATTGGCTGGAGGGTCGCACCCAGAGAGTCGTGGTGGATGGGTCGGTCTCGACCTGGAAGGGTGTGGGCAGTGGGGTCCCGCAGGGCTCGGTCCTTGGACCGATACTCTTTAATGTCTTCATCAGTGACTTGGACAAGGGAGTGAAATGTACTCTGTCCAAGTTTGCAGATGACACAAAGCTATGGGGAGATGTGGACACGCTGGAGGGCAGGGAACAGCTGCAGGCAGACCTGGATAGGTTGGACAAGTGGGCAGAAAACAACAGGATGCAGTTCAACAAGGAGAAATGCAAAGTGCTGCACCTAGGGAGGAAAAATGTCCAGCACACCTACAGCCTACGGAATGACCTGCTGGGTGGCACAGAGGTGGAAAGGGATCTTGGAGTCCTACTGGACTCCAAGATGAACATGAGTCAGCAGTGTGATGAAGCCATCAAAAAAGCCAATGGCACTTTATCGTGCATCAGCAGATGCATGACGAATAGGTCCAGGGAGGTGATACTTCCCCTCTATCGGGCGCTGGTCAGACCGCAGTTGGAGTACTGCGTGCAATTCTGGGCGCCACACTTCAAGAAGGATGCGGATAACCTGGAGAGAGTCTAGAGAAGGGCAACTCGTATGGTCAAGGGCCTGCAGGCCAAGCCCTATGAGGAGAGACTAGAGAAATTGGATCTTTTCAGCCTCCGCAAGAGAAGGTTGAGAGGCGACCTTGTGCCTGCCTATAAGTTCATCACGGGGGCACAGAAGGGAATTGGTGAGGATTTATTCACCAAGGCGCCCCCGGGGGTTACAAGAAACAATGGCCACAAGCTAGCAGAGAGCAGATTTAGATTGGACATTAGGAAGAACTTCTTCACAGTTCGAGTGGCCAAGGTCTGGAACGGGCTCCCAAGAGAGGTGGTGCTCTCCCCTACCCTGGGGGTCTTCAAGAGGAGGTTAGATGAGTATCTAGCTGGGGTCATCTAGACCCAGCACTCTTTCCTGCTTATGCAGGGGGTCGGACTCGATGATCTATTGAGGTCTCTTCCGACCCTAACATCTATGAATCTATGAAATAGCAGACTTAATCAAATCAATCCTAAAAAACTCTTGTCACCCAAAGAGCGAGTTTTGTCCAAGAGGCAACAAACTTTCTACGAAAACTTAAAAACATGGACCACGTTCCCGGCAACACCCTCCTAGGCACCATGGATGTTACTAGGTTATATACCAACATCCCACACAAGGATGACATCCAAGCCTGCCTTACATATCTACAGGAACAAAATTATAACTCAGAGTACAGACCCAAAGATATTACTGAACTTATACTGTTCATCCTGACACACAACTTCTCTTTCAATAACCAATACTTCTTCCAGACCATGACCATAGCTATGGGCACCAAATGGCCCCACAGTATGCCAACCTTTTTATGAGCCACATGGAAGAAAATTCCTCAAGGACTGTACCATCAAACCCTTGCTATACTTAAGATATA
Organism: Alligator mississippiensis; assembly: GCF_030867095.1. Taxonomy (NCBI): domain Eukaryota; kingdom Metazoa; phylum Chordata; order Crocodylia; family Alligatoridae; genus Alligator; species Alligator mississippiensis. Next base: position 65,599,580 of record NC_081833.1, on the reverse strand, counting down.
TCAATGACATCTTCATCATTTGGACTGAAAACTTGCAATGTCTGATAGATTTCCATCAGAAATTCAACAAATATCACCCCTCCATCAGACTATATCTGGAATACTCCAACACCAACACTTCCTTTTTAGACACAACGATCACTATCCAGAATGGTAAAATACAGACCACCATATACAAGAAACCCATGAACCAACATACATCACCCTAAATACACCAAGAACGCTATAATATACAGCTAAGCCCTCTGATACCACCAAATTTGCACTGAGAACACCAGTGATTGTCACCTTGCAAATGTCTAAAAAGTTTTCACTTGACAAGGATATTCCTCCAGAGAAATAGATCACATTTTTGAAAGAGCCACCTGGATACCACATGAGAAACTGCTGTAGTACAGAAAAAGAACCCCATGAATCACACGGCACTGGTTATGACATATCATCCCTCCCTGGAACCTATATGGAAAAACCTCAAACAATTGCAACCCATACTAGAAGGCTTCACCTGTCCCCCAAAGGTAAGCGTGTTTTCTTCTAGGTTGGCGGATCTCCTCCGGCGGGCTTTAAACTAGGCTCGTCGGGGGGAGGGGAGTACGAGGGCAGGGGAAGCTGTGGACCACCAAACCATGTGGCACCCACAAGGACAGCCCAGCCTGAAGAAGGAGAACATTGGGAACCTGAAAGCCATGGGGAGGCCAGCACAACAGAACAGGTAAGGAACAAGAAGGTAAGAAACAATGGGCCCCATGGGACTGGGAGCGGGGGGCAGCAAAGGCGCCAGTCGCAGGGCTCAAGTGCCTATATACTAATGCTAGGAGCATGGGGAACAAGCAGGATGAACTAGCGCTCCTGCTTGCACTAAACACCTATGACTTAGTGGGGCTAACAGAGACCTGGTGGGATTCATCCCATGACTGGGCGGTACATATTGAGGGCTATAGATTGTACAGAAAGGACAGGTCGGGGAAGAAAGGGGGGGGGGTTGCACTTTATGTCAGTGAGCAATATACATCAACCCTCATCAAGACAGAATCCGAGGCTGAGGAAGTAGAAGGATTGTGGATTAGGCTACATGGGGGGCAAGGAGAAAGGGATTTGGTGGTAGGGGTCTGTTACAGACCCCCACACCAAGGGGAAGAAATAGATGCGGGGCTCCTGAGGCAACTCTCGGAGACCATAAAAGCTAAAGAGGCGGTAGTCACGGGGGACCTAAACTACCTGGACATCTGCTGGGAGACGCAGACAGCAAGGTCCCATCGCTCACGCAGGTTTCTAACTTGTGTACAGGACCTCCACCTGACACAGGAGGTGTATGGTCCCACTAGGGGGAATGCCATACTGGATCTGATATTGGCAACGGGAGATGACATGATAGGGGACCTCCAAATCGGTAAGTATCTGGGAGACAGTGATCACCTTATGATAGAATTCAACATAAGACGGCGAGTGGGTAAGGTAACTAGTAGGGTGAAAGTGCTAGACTTTAGGAAAGCTGATCTCAATGCACTCAGGTGATTAGTCAAGGAAGCACTGCAGAGTAGGAGTTTTGATGGGATGGGTGCCCAAGAAGGGTGGCTGTGCCTAAAGGAAACGATCCTTTGGGCACAAAGCAAGACGATCCCCGAGCGAGGCAAAAGAGGGAAAGGGGCCAGGCGGCTTCCATGGCTGACCAGAGAAATCCAGGGCAGCCTAAGGGCCAAAAGGGGAGCACATAAAAAGTGGAAACAGGGTGAGATCACTAAAGATGAATATACCTCCTCTGCTCGTGCTTGTAGGGAGGCAGTTAGGCGGGCCAAAGCTACCATGGAGCTGAGGATGGCAACCCAAGTAAAGGACAACAAGAAATTGTTTTTTAGATACATAGGGAGTAAAAGGAAGGCCCAGGGAGGAATAGGACCCCTGCTAAATGGGCAGAAGCAATTGGTGACAGATAGAGGGGACAAGGCTGAACTCCTCAACGAGTTCTTTGCCTCAGTGTTCCTAAGCGAGGGGCATGACAAGTCTCTCACTGGGGTTGTAGAGAGGCAGCAGCAAGGCGCCAGACTTCCATGCGTAGATCCTGAGGTGGTGCAGAGTCACTTGGAAGAACTGGATGCCTTTAAGTCGGCAGGCCCGGATGGGCTCCATCCCAGGGTGCTGAAGGCACTGGCCGACGTCATTGCAGAGCCACTGGCGGGAATATTCGAATGCTCATGGCACACAGGCCAAGTCCCGGAGGACTGGAAAAGGGCTAACGTGGTCCCCATTTTCAAAAAGGGGAGGAAGGAGGACCCGGGCAACTATAGGCCGGTCAGTCTCACCTCTATCCTTGGTAAAGTATTTGAAAAAATTATCAAGGCTCACATTTGTGAGAGCCCGGCAGGACAAATTATGCTGAGGGGAAACCAGCATGGGTTTGTGGTGGGCAGATCGTGCCTGACCAACCTAGTCTCTTTCTATGACCAGGTTAAGAAATGCCTGGACACAGGAGGAGGGGTGGATGTCGTATACCTGGACTTCAGGAAGGCCTTCGATACGGTATCCCACCCCATACTGGTGAACAAATTAAGAGGCTGTGATGTGGATGACTGCACAGTCCGGTGGGTGGCGAATTGGCTAGAGGGTCGCACCCAAAGAGTCGTGGTAGATGGGTCGGTCTCGACCTGGAAGGGTGTGGGCAGTGGGGTCCCGCAGGGTTCGGTCCTTGGACCGATACTCTTTAATGTCTTCATCAGCGACTTGGACGTGGGAGTGAAATGTACTCTGTCCAAGTTTGCAGATGACACAAAGCTATGGGGAGAAGTGGACACGCCGGAGGGCAGGGAACAGCTGCAGGCAGACCTGGATAGGCTGGACAAGTGGGCAGAAAACAACAGGATGCAGTTCAACAAGGAGAAATGCAAAGTGCTGCACCTAGGGAGGAAAAATGTCCAGCACACCTACAGCCTAGGGAATGACCTGCTGGGTGGCACGGAGGTGGAAAGGGATCTTGGAGTCCTAGTGGACTCCAAGTTGAACATGAGCCGGCAGTGTGACGAAGCCATCAGAAAAGCCAATGGCACTTTATCGTGCATCAGCAGATGCATGACAAATAGGTCCAGGGAGGTGATACTTCCCCTCTATAGGGCGTTGGTCAGACCGCAGTTGGAGTACTGCGTGCAATTCTGGGCGCCACACTTCAAGAAGGATGCGGATAACCTGGAGAGGGTACAGCGAAGGGCAACTCGTATGGTCAAGGGCCTGCAGACCAAGCCCTACGAGGAGAGACTAGAGAAACTGGACCTTTTCAGCCTCCGCGAGAGAAGGTTGAGAGGCGACCTTGTGGCTGCCTATAAGTTCATCACAGGGGCACAGAAGGCAATTGGTGAGGATTTATTCACCAAGGCGCCCCCGGGGGTTACAAGAAACAATGGCCACAAGCTAGCAGAGAGCAGATTTAGACTGGACATTAGGAAGAACTTCTTCACAGTTCGAGTGGCCAAGGTCTGGAACGGGCTCCCAAGGGAGGTGGTGCTCTCCCCTACCCTGGGGGTCTTCAAGAGGAGGTTAGACGAGTATCTAGCTGGGGTCATTTAGACCCAGCACTCTTTCCTGCTTATGCAGGGGGTCGGACTTGATGATCTATTGAGGTCCCTTCCGACCCTAACATCTATGAATCTATGAATCTATGAATCTAGAAGGAGACCCAATTCTTAAAGAGATCTTCCCAGAATCACCCATCCCAGCCTTTAAAGAAGCACTCAACCTTGCCAACCTCATCACCAGAAGCAAAGTTCCTACAGCCCAAATCACACTGAATGGATCCAGACCATGCCATGACAAAAAATTGTAACACCTGCCAACACATCTCCACCACCCGCACAATTACTACACTCCACACCAGAACCATCAGCATTTCTGGATCTTACACCTGCACCTCCAGAAATGTTATATATCTCATGCAATGCACCAAATGCCCTGATGGAAAATATGTAGAAGAAACCAAACAACAACTGTGCACCAGAATGATAGATTTTCAGTGTGCGTTCAAAGACAAAAATGCCCAATTACCTGTGGGGGCACACTTCTCACAAGAAAACCACTCCCTCTCCACTATCTCAGTTCTAAGCCTTAAAGGGAATTTACAAAACACCTTTCACAGACAAGCCTACAAAGTTCACTTCATCAAACTACTGGACACAAAAAATCATGGACTAAATATAGGCATTGGATTTATAACACATAACCTGCCTAACACCTGCCTCCCCAGGTAACCTCTCCACTTTTTACCAGCTATATTCACTCCCCTTTCCTCACTCCCCATCCTCTCTCTCATCCATTGACTTCAACCACATTTGTTCCCTTTCCTCTCCCCCACCTGTCTCTCACCTATTGGCTATCCCAATTTACATTTTAACTGACCGGCTTTCTTGCATACATACTGGCCTCTGGCTGCTTTACTATTCTATCCAGGAAGAGCACAGACCAACTACAGATGCTTCCTCTGCCTGATGAAGGGTATCAGTACCTGAAAGCTTACAAGCAAGAATTTTTCCAGCTACCTGAGTTGCTCTAATAAAAGATATAGCATTTACCCAAAGAAGCTTATCTGCTTATGTCCTTAGACCAACAAGGCTACAACCTACACCCCTGTGGGATTTCAGAATGTTTCTCTCGCTTCTCTGTCCTATAGATGAATCTACTCCTTAATGTATTCATACTCTACTGTTTGAGCAAGTTGTGTCACATTAGGCACATTACATGAGATGCTTACTGCACATTAGTCTAATAACACTGCACAGTTGAGTGTCAGAGCAAAACCTGTGCTAATAGCCTACTGCGCAGTGCTATTAGGCTAATGCACAGTAAGCCTCACTAAATAACTGTGCACCAGCACTACTGTGCAGTAACTCTAGGTAGTGCACATTTAGCTAGTACTTTATTAAGGAAGTACTAAACTAAGTGTATAGTATCTAAGGTGCATTAATGAATGTGTAGGCACGCCCAGAGAAAAAGAAGTTAGATAAAGTTCGTTGAGTACATGAATAAGTTTAGAAGTATGACTCTCAAGAAAAACTGAATCTCTGTCTAGGTATTCCAAACTCTAACTAGTCATTTTATAATTGTCCAGTTCATAATTTCTTACAATTATGTAAGAAATACTTGATATGGAACACTTTAAGAAAAAAGATGGATATCAGATAAGATAGAATGCTGGCCTTATTCTGATGTAGTTTTTTCTGAAAGTTTAACCGTTGCTTTCACCTATTCTACCAAGAAGGTTGATTTTGAATCCACTTACATTTATGAAGAATTTACTGAAGTCATCAGAAGTTTTTACAGGTCCTACATTTGTAAAATAAAGGTCCAGTCAGAGTTACCAGAAATCTATAAAATTCCTAGTGAACTCATCACGATAATAATAATAATAATAATAATAATAATATACTTTTTGCCTCCAGTGGAATTAAATACTGCATTTTTAAAATAAATTATAATGGCATGCAAGTGTGTGATTATTTTGCAGCTCATGTTTTTATGATCACCCATAATTAGTCTTTCTGTTTTAATGTAGTGACAATTTATTTCATGCTGTTCAGTCATTTTTTTTTTTTTGGTTAAAAACCACAAACCGTTCAAAGCTTATCATAAAAGATAGGTTGGGTGGGTGGTGGGAAGGTCTAATTTACTAGAAAGGAACAGAATATAAAAATACCATAATCCATGCAGTTCCAATGAAATCTTGACAGCTGCTATTCACAAATATTGCTGACATGGTTTATATTATATTAAAATTCAGAATTACTGCATTTTCATCAGTTTCTCATTCCACAGCTGGCATTTCATGTTGTCAGCATCCTGTGATTTACAAGGCTGTATGTAGTGTAAAAATGTTGCTCTAAATGGACAATTTCATAACCACATTTACTAATTGATATGCTGTGGCAACTTAAAGTGTAAACATACCGTATGTTCCAAAAGTCAGACTGCTTTGCATAAGAGAGGAGTCTAATAGCTCAAGTTTATTAAACTTTTATGAAAATCTCTTGAAAACAAACATTTCTATGCAAATTTAAAAAGAATGGTTTAATTTGTGAAGTTATGTAATAGTTTTGCAATGTCAACAATGCAAATGGAAAATACAGGGAAAATTATATTGATACTCATTACTTTAAGATATAGAAGCTGTTAACCAGACAGAGCATGGAGTCTTAATAAAGCACTGCTTGTAATACTGTTTACATAGGATTCATTTTTGTATTTATTACAATGATATAGAGTAAGTCTAGCATAAAATGTAAATGATCAGAACCAGGAATATTTTTCTTCTTCTGAGACCTGCACAAATAATGTAAAGGACAAATTCTCTGGGAATTAAGTCAATATTTTATGAACTGCATAAAACATCTTTAATCCACTTATAAAGACAGAATGCAGGATACTGCCTATACATTATTAGATTTCTGAGTTCTGCAATAAAAGGTTTTAGTCCTTCAAACACTTATGCGTGCATGTAACTTTCAATGTTTGAATATACTTATTTAACTCAATGGGGTTAGTCATGGGTGTAACTGCATATATAAGTACAAAATCTCAATCTATAAAATTTAAAAATCTATAAATCAAGAGTTATGGTTAAAAAGAGCTCTATATTTTATGCAGAAACATAATGCTGGATTCTTGAATTGATTCTCGTATGCCATAGTATGTACATTTTACTTTTGAAGCCCAAATTTGTGGACTTGGGATCCTTAGAATTGAAATGCTATGTATGAAACGTATTTCAAGAGTAGTAACAGAGAAGAAAGAGATACATTTTGATCTAGTTCATAGGCTAGGAACAGAAATTACACATAAACTGGTATAAGTGATCAGAAACTGGTTCAAATCTGTAACACAACAGAAGTTCAGTGCTCATTAACTGCTTTCAAAATGGCCAAAACTGGTTTAAGATAAACCTGAACGAATGTAGTTTCAGACTCAACTGATTTAGATTAAATCAGTTTATTGAACCTGTGCCCCAGATTCATCCCTTCCAGATTCAAGTTAACTCTCAGTCCCTCAGCATCCCAGGATGTTTTCCACCTCCCCCACAGCCCACCTCCTCACAGGATGGGCAGGCCTGCCTTGGCCAAGCTGTGTGCTCCATAGATCACAGCAGGGAGGGATGCTGTAGCCCTTCCCGCCCCCCCCCCCCCCTCCAATACTCATAGGAGTAGTGGACTTCATGTCCTGGCTGGGGTAAAAGTGAAGTGATTGGCACGACTAGGGCCCTGGTCTGAGCTGAAGGTCTATGAAAAAAATATTGGTAGAATGTCTATTTTAGGTAAGGGTGATTCTGATGGGAGGGGAGAGTAAAAGAGTATTTCTCAAGAGACATGCTTCCAATTTTCAAGTAATTATTCAGATTTTAGAGCAGTAGCAGAGCTGACTTTCACACACAGCTTCTGAAATTGAACAAAAACATAACTTGTGCTCTGCTATAATGTGTGCATTTGTCTATCCATAAACTAGGAACAAAAGTCCAACTCCCACTAACTTTACCCAACAAGCAGTCCCATTCATGTTGGTATTTTTGTGTGAGTACAGCCAGTAAGATTTTTTCAGAATATCCCAATTCTTAAATCCTTACTTACACTGATGGCACCAGTAAGTGTTCCCTACCTCAGTTAGAAGAGTAAAAGAAAAAGGAAAATACTTTAGATTAATATGTATAATTTTAGGAGTTAACATAGGCATAAATTGCAATTAGGATGAATTATGCATTTAAGCACCAAACACTATTATTAAGGAGGGGGGGAGGGGGGAAGTGTTTTCAGCTATGTAAGAAGTTGCATGTACAATTACAGTTGTTAAAGCTCACCTTTTGTACCAAGACAAATTAACAAAATAATTACTGCTGTTACTTATTTTTCATGGTACTTTTCTCAAGCATTACTATAGATTATATTGCTTTAATGAAGTGCTGTTAAGGTAGTATCTCAGGTGGGTTTTATTTAGTTCATTTACAATTATTATTTTTCATAGTTTTTGTGGTAGAAGGAAAAGATGAGTCTCTGCATATTTGATTAAAGTAAGTTTTCAAGAAACAAATTACAGTACCTTGTAATCAATAGTGTGAGGGCATTAAGAACTGGTATAAGGTTTTCATTAGCTGGAAAAACAGCACAGTTAAAGGAATGCTAACAAGTATTGATGTTTAAATTTGATTTATCAATGTTATTTCAACCTATCTCTGCGGTGCGCAGAGTTTATTTTTCCACATTAAAGAATATTCCGTGGTATCTCTTGGGCTGAGACAAGTTTTAAACAAGATAAAGCACCTTGTGAATTAATTTATTTTGAAGAAACAAGGAAATACAATTTGTGTCTTCTTTTCATTAAATTATACTTTGGTATATTGATTTAACTCAGCCTTAAAACTTATTTAGTTAAAGAAACAAAAAGCAGATAACACTCTGTATTAATTTGATCATCCTGTTCCTGTAGCTTTATATAGAAAGAAGTTTTTAGTTTTACAATTTGGATGCTACAGATGTGAGATGAAAAAACAAGGGTTTTTACACCCTGCAATTCTACACACAGGGAGTGTCTACACGGGATGCTATGTCACCATAGTGATGAGCTATGGTGACATAGCTCATTGAGGTGACATAGCATTGGAAAGCATTAACCGTGATGCCACCACTAGTGTGCAGTAGCAATGAGCTATTTTGTAGTAACTTGTTGCTACTTTGCTGTTGGGTCAAAAACACCGGGCACTGCTGGGACTGTGTAGTACTGGTATTTTAGAAAGTACGAAATGACTGTACAGTACCAATTGTGCAATCAGGGGCACGTGTAGACGCACCCACAGAGTGGGTTTTTTTTCCTCTCCTCCAGCTTTTGCTTGCTTTATTTTAATTGATAATATAAGAAAAAAGTACTGGAAACCAAACTACACTTATTTGTCATGGAAAATTATGTGTAGGCCCTTTGCTACTTTAATATTTTCAAATTGAATTAGTAGAAAACCATTTTTAAACCTCAACATTCGCTTAAATACTCTTCTGTTGTTATCAATACATTGGAGCAGGTTGAGGTGAATAAGGTGTTTGAGGAGGGATAGAACCTTTGTTTCTCAAATGACAACACTTTGTTAAGGTGGTTTAGGATCACTGATGCTCACTCACATCCAACTCTTACTAGTGGCTCCATATGCCATACTGTGGGCAGCTGCTTTTGCCAGCAGACTGAATTTAGTAAGGGGAGACAGTTCTCATCATTAAGAGCTGTCTTTTGGTCATCACAAAAGCAGGAAAGGATATTTCCCAATGGTAAAGCTGGTGGAAAAAGATGACTAAGCACAACTACTGCCATGTGGATTGCCACATGGACTGGAAGTTGGAACGTACATACAAGGACCCCAGGTATATCGGATGACCTCCAATTTATTGAAGATGCACACAAAACAGCAGTCATTGACGCAGAACTGCTGAGACTGAACGTCAATATTGTTGCTCTACAAAAGACCAGACTACCAGGCCCTGGCTACCTGAAAGAGAAAAACTATATATTTTTTCTGGTATGGTAAACAGGCCAAAGAAATCAGAGAGCATGGTGCTGGCTTTACAGTAAAAAAATAAATCGCTGTTTGCAATAGAACCCCCAAACAAAGGTTCTGAAAGATTAATGGTGCTTCAACTTTCTACTGCCTCTGGTCCTGTCAATCCTTTATGTGTATACGCTCCAACTGTCACCACTTCTCTGTTCCCCTCCCCCCCACCCCTGCCCCATAAGGTCACACTCCCAGGGGCCTTATGCTGAGGGCCCCTGCTGTACCTCCTGGGTCCTCCAATTCACTCCTTCCATCCATGTCCAATCCTCCAGTGTAAACAAAACCCAGACACATGAGTGTCCACTCTGAAACAAAGAATCCCCCTCCCAGGGTTACTCTTGCCCTGCAGAAGTCCCACCCTAGAGGACTCAGGCACTTTTCTGTTCCTGTATGGGGTGCAAGGTTTGTTTCAACTCTCCTTAAGCTCAGAATCCTTCCTCTGGGCCACCCGGCATGGCTCTCTCCTGGAGTTCTGCCTCCTGGGTCTCCTATGGACAGAATGCCCCTACTAGCTCATGCCTTGTGCTTGTGAACAGGGATCTAGTTTTCCACTTCCTGCAGAAAAAAAACATGGAAAATCATGGATTTTCCCATTTCAAGGAGAAAATCATAGATTTTCCCCTTTAAAGGGGATCACCTGGGAAACTGCAAGTTTTCCCTTGAAGGCTGGCAGAGTTCCAGCCTTCAAGGGGCTGCTTAGGGCTGTGAGGAGCAGGAGGAGGGCAGTCAGAGGCAGGGGGCACCATGTGCATGTGTGCACACACACATGCATGTGGCTGGTGATGCTGCCAGGCAGAGTAGTTCCCACAGCTCCCAGCAGGTAAGTCTATGGGGGTGAGGGATATAGGCAATGCATGGTAGGTTGGGAGAAGCATAGGTGATGCATTGAGGGGCATAGGGATGCCCCCACCAGATTTCTGTAACCACAGCAGGACATGGGGCTGCAGCCTGGCAGGAGCAGCACTGAGCAGGAGCTGCCTCTGTGGCCCAGCAGGCAAGACTCTGAGAAGGAGGGTGGAGTGGGGTAGAGAGGATTGATGCTGCCACCACCATGGGGAATGCTGCACCACCATGGATGCCAAGGTGAGGTGCTGCCTGTCTGCCTGGCAGTAGCATGGCGGGGGAGGACAACTCTGCTCCACTGCTGCTGCAGAACCTTACCTTGGTGCCCATAGTGGTGTAGCTGGCACAGGTCTCCCAGCAGCAGTGGCATGGTGTTGTTCCTTTCCACTACTGCTGGATAGGCAGGGGGGCATCTCACCTTGGTGGCTATAGTGCTGCGGCACTCCTTCCCATGCTGGGCCCAGCCCATTGGGCCACAAATGTGGCTCCTGCCTGGTCCTGGTTCCTTGTCCTGCTGCAAGTGCAGAAATCTGGTGGGGCACATCCCCCTCACACACACGTCCCTCCAATGAACTGCCTATAGAATTGCCTGTGCCCATACACCTCCTGCCCCTCCCATGCACCCCCTTCCCCATACACTGGGGGCTGGGGCCTGAGGGTGGGGGGCAGCAGCAGAACTTGTTGGGTGGGGGACTGTGGATCAGGAGTGAGAGGCACCAGCAGGGTCAGGGGGCTGCGGGTTGGGAGTAAGGGGCACCAACAGGGATCTGGGGGGTGAGGGACTGTGGGTTGGGAGTGAGGGGCAATGGCATGAGCAGGAGCAAGACACCAGCTTTTAAGGGCTCCTTAGTGCCACAAAGCAGTAGGGGCAACAGCCATAGCTGGATTTGCATCTTGGTGAGAGAAGGGGCAGGGGGTGATCTGAGTTTCCATAATAAAACAAAATCAAACATCAAAATATATAGGTATTTAGAATTATTTTATTATAATGATTATGGCACTGGCAGGCTTCCAAATTGCTTTAAAATTGTAAATATATCGAATAAAACATTGTGCACCTATGCACATGCCCAACGCTTGCTCTGACACATTCTAACTCGGAATGCACTGAAGCAGACTTGATTAATCGAGTCTGCTGCCATATGGTAATTAGCCCATGCCAGCAGCCTCAATGTCACATATATTCAGCATCCCACATCTTCAAAATGGTGGCAAGAGTGCTTTAACTAAAAGTTAACGAATGAACTTTGAGTCAGTCTCACCTCCATCCTTGGTAAAGTCTTTGAGTCAGTCTCACCTCCATCCTTGGTAAAGTCTTTGAAAAAATTATCAAGGCTTACATTTGTGAGAGCCCGGCAGGGCAAATTATGCTGAGGGGAAACCAGCACGGGTTTGTGGCAGGCAGATCGTGCCTGACCAATCTAGTCTCTTTCTATGACCAGGTTACGAAATGCCTGGACACAGGAGGAGGGGTGGATGTCGTATACTTAGATTTCAGGAAGGCCTTCGATACGGTATCCCACCCCATACTGGTGAACAAGTTAAGAGGCTGTGACTTGGACGACTACACAGTCCGGTGGGTGGCGAATTGGCTAGAGGGTCGCACCCAAAGAGTCGTGGTGGATGGGTCGGTCTCGACCTGGAAGGGTGTGGCCAGTGGGGTCCCGCAGGGCTCGGTCCTTGGACCGATACTCTTTAATGTCTTCATCAGTGACTTGGACGAGGGAGTCAAATGTACTCTGTCCAAGTTTGCAGATGACACAAAGCTATGGGGAGAAGTGGACACGCCGGAGGGCAGGGAACAGCTGCAGGCAGACCTGGACAGGTTGGACAAGTGGGCAGAAAACAACAGGATGCAGTTCAACAAGGAGAAATGCAAAGTGCTGCACGTAGGGAGGAAAAATGTCCAGCACACCTACAGCCTAGGGAATGACCTGCTGGGTGGCACAGAGGTGGAAAGGGATCTTGGAGTCCTAGTGGACTCCAAGATGAACATGAGTCGGCAGTGTGATGAAGCCATCAAAAAAGCCAATGGCACTTTATCGTGCATCAGCAGATGCATGACGAATAGGTCCAAGGAGGTGATACTTCCCCTCTATCGGGCGCTGGTCAGACCGCAGTTGGAGTACTGCGTGCAATTCTGGGCGCCACACTTCAAGAAGGATGCGGATAACCTGGAGAGGGTCTAGAGAAGGGCAACTCGTATGGTCAAGGGCCTGCAGGCCAAGTCCTACGAGGAGAGACTAGAGAAACTGGATCTTTTCAGCCTCCGCAAGAGAAGGTTGAGAGGCGACCTTGTGGCTGCCTATAAGTTCATCACGGGGGCACAGAAGGGAATTGGTGAGTATTTATTCACCAAGGCGACCCCGGGGGTCACAAGAAATAATGGCCACAAGCTAGCAGAGAGCAGATTTAGATTGGACATTAGGAAGAACTTCTTCACAGTTCGAGTGGCCAAGGTCTGGAACGGACTCCCAAGCGAGGTGGTGCTCTCCCCTCCCCTGGGGGTCTTCAAGAGGAGGTTAGATGAGTATCTAGCTGGGGTCATCTAGACCCAGCACTCTTTCCTGCTTATGCAGGGAGTCGGACTCGATGATCTATTGAGGTCCCTTCCGACCCTAACATCTATGAATTTATGAAAACTTTAAAGTGCTCTTTCTGCCATTTTGAAGTGCAGGACGCTGAATACATGAAATGCTGCAGGTGCTTTAATAAGAGTGGCTCTCAAGAGCTGCTCTAATTAAAGCTTCCTCGCTCCCTGCCCACCCCGGAGCACATGTAAAGATATCCATGTGTTCTACTGATACCTATCTATATAGTGGAATTTCATTTTAATCATGGAAAAATTTGGATTTGGGTGGGTTTAATCAGAGAATTTTGGATTTTTAACAGAGATTTTTGGATTTTTTTAACAGAGAAAAACCAGGATCTCTGCTTATAAGTCTCTTCCTGGGTCATCTGGGCCTCTGCTTTTACCCCCAGGCCAATCAATCATTGCTCGCACCTGGGATGTATGGCCAGGGCTCCTTGCCCACATTAGCCTGTCCCAGGGGCTGGGGAAGGCCAGTTACCTCTGGGCTCCCTCTCTTCCTTAGTAATGGGGTAGGTGCCCTGTTACACTGCAACAGAAACTAAGGGCATCTTTACATGTGTTCCAGGGTACGGGGTAGTGCTTTAATCAGAATGGCTCTGAGAGCTGCTGTAATTAAAATGCCCACAGTTTCATGTGTATTCAGCATCCCATGCTTGAAAATGATGGCAGGGCACTTTACCTAAAGCTTATTCAATGAGTTTTAGTTAAAATATCCCCACCATCATTTTGATGGTATTCAGCATAGGGATGCTGAATACACATGATGTGGAAGCTGCTGGAGTGTGCTAATTAGCACACTCCAGCAGACTCAATTAATTGGATTTGCTCTGAGGCATGCCAAGTGGCATACCTCACAGCAGTTATCAAGCACATTTAGAGGTACCCTAACATATCAACTATCCATCACCCCTTCTGTCATACACAAGTTTGGAACATAGCCAGAATGTTCTAGAACCTTTCCTAGAATAATGTTAGAGAAAACCTGGTCTCTTGGAGTAACACAGAGCTGTCTGACTCAGGCTGGACTGGTCCCAGAATCCTACTTCCTCTGTCTCTCCTCTCATCACCCCCCAACCAGGAGCACTGACTGCTTGTCTGAGAATTAAGAAACTTGTTTTCAGGGAAGATGCAAATTAATTCTAAGTGGAGGAGAGGCTTGTTTTATTGATTTGAATGATGCTGATGACTGGTTATTTAATTTGGTCTCTTAAGTACGCTTATATTCTGATTGCAGTATAGGGCAGCCCTTGTAAGCTATCATTACATGCTGAAAAACTAGTCTTTGTAATTAACTTGAAATATTGTGTATAAACCTCAGGTACAGTAAAATCCGATTTTTCAAATTAGACTTATCAGGCATCTCTGCAGAATGATATTAGATTTTTAATGAGATTTATGACCTGATTTAATAATTCACTTTCTAAAGTTAAGAAAGTTGTTTTTTTTTAATATAAAATAGAATTTCAGACACAAAAAAAATCATGAAAGTAGAATAGAATTCACTTTGCAGGCTTATTTTAGTGTTCTACTATTTTGTTCTAAAGCTTTAGATTTTGAAAGTAAATTCAGAATTGCCAAGAATTGGTTGCATAATTCCTGACAAACCCAATGGAATATAAGAAACAGCAAATAAAATATACTGATGATGTACACCACCGATCTCCTAAGAGTCATGTATTAGTCAGCATCCAGTTTTAAAAGAGGAAAATATCTTTGGGTACTGTAACAGGGGACCCTAGCCCTGTCACCAGAAGACACGTCCGTCCCTTTAAGGCCAGAACTTTCTGGGCATGGAGTGTTGGTAAAGAAGGGATTAAATGCTGAGCCTGGCCAGCTAGTCAGCTGACTAGAAGGGGCAGGTCTATAAAAAGTAGCGGGAAAGAGAGGAGTCAGGCACACGTGTGTCCCGCATGCATGTGTGCCCCCTTAACCAACTGACTGACCGGAGGTGGTGGCGGCGGCAGCACCAGCAACAGCAGAGGAATCGGCAGCGGGGGCAGCAGCAGCTGATCCCCCGAAGGTAAGTGGGGTGGAGGGACTCGGCGCAGCTGAGCCGGATCCAGAGGGGAAGCCTCCTGGGTCCCATATAGCTGAGCCGGTAGGGAGCCGCGCTCCCGCAGAGCACGCAAACAGGCGCACTTTGTGAGAGCGCGCCGGCGTTTGAGCAGGCATTCGCACCGGCGGGTGGGCAGGAAGGGCCAGGAGTGAGACTCCTGTAGGGGTAGGGCATAGACACCACACAGATCTACAAACAGCAGCTCAGAATGGTGTCTACGAGGAGTGCTGCTAGGGCCTCTGCCCAGGGGGACAAGGCTAACCGGGGCTGGTCTGAGGCCTCCACCCAGACCGAGCCCATGGGGGAGCTGATGTCCCCCTACCTCCTGGCCTGTGTGGGATCCCCAGCAGGGCCGGGGGGGCAGAGATTGGGGGCCCCCACACCTGTCTGGCAGGTGCCCATCTTAGGGCTCTGGAGGCACAGGTGAGGGAGCTCCGGGAGGAGGTTAGCAGGCTGAGGGGGATCAGGGAGGTGGAGGATGAAATTGACAGTTATTTCCTTTCCCTGCAGGACCAGGCACCGAAGGAAGAAGCAGCCCGGGGAATGCCCTCCACAGCAGAGTGGCAGACGGTCACAGCCAGGACTGGAGCAGCTCGCAGAGAACCGGTACCAGCTTCTCCAGTCCAACTGGTGAATAGGTACGAGGCCCTGGCAACCCTGCAGGAGATGGAAGGGGAGGAGGAAACCCTTGAGCAGGAAGAAACACCACATTCTTCACACTCCGAACAGGTCAAGAGATCCAAGAGGACCCAGAGGAGGAGGTGACGAGTGTTCGTCATAGGCGACTCCATCCTGAGAGGTACGGAAGGGCCCATCTGTCGCCAGGACCCCTCGGCACGAGAGGTATACTGCCTCCCTGGAGCAAAGATTCGGGATGTGACGGAGGTAATCCAGGCCAGGATCAAGCCCACCGATTACTACCCCATGGTCCTAGTCCATGTGGGTACTAATGATGCGGCCAGGAGAACCCCCGATCACCTGATGGCGGACTACAGTGCTCTGGGCGGCATGCTGAAGGACTTCAGTGCACAGGTGGTATTCTCTTCCATCCTACCAGTGAACGGATGCGGAAGACGGCAAGAGAACTGCATCCGAGAAACCAACTGGCGGCTTCGGCAGTGGTGTTTCGAGGCAGGCTTCGGCTTCCTGGACAACGAACCGCACATCACGACGAGGGACATGCTCAGCTGGGATGGGCTTCACCTGTCCCCCAAAGGTAAGTGTGTGTTTTCTTCTAGGTTGGCGGATCTCCTCCGGCGGGCTTTAAACTAGGCTCATCAGGGGGAGGGGAATTTGAGGGCGTGGGAAGCTGTCGACCACCAAACCATGTGGCACCCACAAGGACAGCCCAGCCTGAAGAAAGAGAGCATTGGGAACCTGAAAGCCATGGGGAGATGAGCACTACAGAACAGGTAAGAAACAAGAAGGTAAGAAACAATGGACCCCTTGGGACTCGGAGCGGGGGGGCAGCAAAGGCACCAGTCGCAGGGATCAAGTGCCTATATACTAATGCTAGGAGCATGGGGAACAAGCAGGATGAACTAGTGCCCGTGCTTGCACAAAACACCTATGACTTAGTGGGGCTAACGGAAACCTGGTGGGATTCATCCTACGACTGGACAGTACATATTGAGGGCTATAGATTGTACAGAAAGGACAGGGTGGGGAAGAAAGGGGGAGGGGTTGCGCTTTATGTCAGTGAGCAATATACATCAACCCTCATCAAGACGGAATCCAAGGATGAGGATGTAGAAGGATTGTGGGTTAGGCTACATGGGGGGCAAGGAGAAAGGGATTTGGTGGTAGAGGTCTGCTACAGACCCCCACATCAAGGGGAAGAAAGAGATTTGGGACTCCTGAGGCAATTCTGGGAGACCAATAAATCTAAAGAGGCGGTCATGGGGGACCGAAACAACCGAGACATCTGCTGGGAAACACAGACGGCAAAGTCCCACCGCTCACGCAGGTTTCTAACCTGTGTACAGGACCTCCACCTGACACAGGAGGTACACGGTCCCACTAGGGGGAATGCCATACTGGATCTGGTACTGGCAACAGGGGATGACATGGTAGGGGACCTCCAGATTGGTAGCCATCTGGGGGACAGTGATCATCTAATAATAGAATTCACCATAAGACGTTGAGTGGGTAAGGTAACTAGTAGGGTGAAAGTGCTAGACTTTAGGAAAGCTGATCTCAATGAACTCAGGCGATTAGTCAAGGACGCATTGCAGAGTAGGGGTTTTGAAGGGATGGGAGCCCAAGAAGGGTGGCTGTGCCTTAAGGAAACGATCCTTCGGGCACAAAGCAAGACGATCCCCGAGTGAGGCAAAAGAGGGAAAGGGGCCAGGAAGCTTCCCTGGCTGACCACAGAAATCCAGGGCAGCCTAAGGGCCAAAAGGGGAGCACATAAAAAGTGGAAACAGGGAGAGATCACCAAAGACGAATATACCTCCTCTGCTCGTGCTTGTAGGGAGGCAGTTAGGCGGGCCAAAGCTACCATGGAGCTGAGGATGGCAACCCAAGTAAAAGACAACAAGAAATTGTTTTTTAGATATATAGGGAGTAAAAGGAAGACCCAGGGAGGAATAGGACCCCTGCTAAATGGGCAGAAACAATTGGTGACGGACAGGGGGGACAAGTTCTCAACGAGTTCTTTGCCTCAGTGTTCCTAAGCAAGGGACACGACAAGTCTCTCACTGGGGTTGCAGAGAGGCAGCAGCAAGGAGCCAGACTTCCATGTGTAGACCCTGAGATGGTGCAGAGTCACTTGCAAGAACTGGATGCCTTTAAGTCGGCAGGCCCGGATGAGCTCCATCTGAGGGTGCTGAAGGCACTGGCCGACATAATTTCAGAGCCACTGGCGGGAATATTCGAATGCTCGTGGCGCATGGGACAAGTCCCGGAGGACTGGAAAAGGGCCAACGTGGTCCCCATTTTCAAAAAGGGGAGGAAGGAGGACCCGGGCAACTATAGGCCAGTCAGTCTCACCTCCATCCTTGGTAAAATCTTTGAAAAAATTATCAAGGCTCACATTTGTGAGAGCCTGGCAGGACAAATTATGCTGAGGGGAAACCAGCACGGGTTCATGGCAGGCAGATCCTGCCTGACCAATCTAGTCTCTTTTTATGACCAGGTTACGAAACGCCTGGACACAGGAGGAGGGGTGGATGTCGTATACTTAGACTTCAGGAAGGCCTTCGATACGGTATCCCACCCCATACTGGTGAACAAGTTAAGAGGCTGTGACTTGGACGACTACACAGTCCGGTGGGTGGCGAATTGGCTGGAGGGTCACACCCAGAGAGTCGTGGTAGATGGGTCGGTTTCGACCTGGAAGGGTGTGGGTAGTGGGGTCCCGCAGGGCTCGGTCCTTGGACCGATACTC